>NC_056725.1:1065093727-1065248727 GCF_019279795.1 Protopterus annectens | reverse complement strand
ACCAAGGCCAGGGCATACTGGGCACACCTACACCTGCCTACAGGGACAGTCTGAGGGGGTTCATCCTCCAAGTCCCCTTGTGCCTGTGGGGACCTTTGCAATGATAGGGGGCTATGTCCCCCTTCCCTGTGATGTTCCTGCCATAGCTGTTTCTACAGGATCATAATGTGTAGCATGGCAGATACTATGAACATGTGTGTACATTTGGCTGGAGAGTACTGCAGGGTTCCATCAGATATGTCAAGGTAGCAGAACCGTGACATGAGCAGCCCAAATACATGCTCTACGATGTTCATAGTTTGTGTGTGTGCCTCATTATAGCATTCTTCAGTGGGTTTGTGTGCATTTCTGATGGGTGTCAACATCCACTGTTCCAGTGTGTAACCAGCATCCTCCACTAGATGGCCGTACGAGATGTCCCCCCTGGCAAATGCCTGGTACAGCTGTGAGGCATGCCATATGTGGGAGTTATGATAACTGCCAGGGCTGCCAGCACACATATTGATGATAATACTCTGGGCATTGCACATGAGCTGGCAGTTGATGGAGTGATAGCCCTTGCGGTTGACGTAGACTCTACCCTCCTCACCTGGTGGTGCTTTGATATGTACATGAGTGCAGTGTATGGCACCCAGTACTTCTGGGTAGTGTGTTACACAGTGGAAGAGATGCATATGCTGGTCCTCTTCTCAGGGGTGTTGGGGAAATAAATGTGCTCACTGGCATGTGTTAGCATGACATCCAGGAACTCGTGGAGTACCCTGGATGTGGATGCCTGTGAGATCCCCATGATGTCCCCAGTAGGTCTTAGGAAAGTACCTGTAGCTAGTATTCTTAAGGCTACACATACCTTTGTTTTCACAGAGATGGGTTCCCCTCTGATGGGTCCAGGTCTGAGGTGAGGCCAGCAGAGCTCAGTGACTTGCTGTAGTATGCCCCTGTCCACCCTGTAACGCTGTACTATCTCCAGTTCATATAGCCCTTTAAAGGTTACCCTGGATCTGAACACTTTTCTCCTCTTCAGTCTGGACCAGTTGTCAGCATCATCCTCATCACTGCCCTCAGCCTGTAGCACATAGAGATGTAGCATAGCAGCAGCAGCCCCTATCATTTTGTCAGTTAAAATTCCCAAGTGTGTACTCCAATGGTGCAGTGTATGTGGGAAAATTAGATTGAAGGGTGTCTGCATACTTTATACTGGTGTACTGCAGATGCAGCCTGTGTGATTGGCTGACTATGATGTATTCCACCTGCCAGCTACATTATTGAGGGGTTTGAATTGCCCACTGTGAGTGGCAGAGAGCTTATTAGGCATTTATAGTGGATTGCCTTTTCTCAGCTATTTCCTTTTACTTATTTATTTTTTCAATTTCCTCCACTTCTAATCCCTGTGGTGCTCTGCTCAACCTCATGGAGCTATTGTAAACATTTCTGAGCAGAATGGGACCTCCCTTGTACACGAGCATGCTCAGCATTTCTTTAACCAGCTAAGTACAGCTTAGTATTCTCAGACACACCGCACCCCCCGTTAGCTGTGTTTAGCTGAGCACAAACAGGAGTCGCTAAGCTCCAATGTGCTTACACAAACCCTGACACACCCCCTTTTCATGTCAGCTGCCTCTTCTGCCTACGCTACCACATTGTAGCCCTTACATGGTTAGGTAACTGCGGACATGGTGGCCCATTTTGCTATTCAATAAACTTAACTCATTTACATACACCTAATTGTGTATACCCTAGTTAGTGCAGTACACCAGAGCCTATGTCCTTAGCAACCACTATAACCTGCCATCGTATGACTCTGCCTACTAGCCAGTATAATGGGGAACTTCAGTATAGCTTTATATCTCATATTTTACTATTTTCATTTTTATTTTACGATTTATTATGTTTGTGCGTCGCTGCGCACCACTGAAAACGTGTCATATGTGTTAAAAAATACCTTTGATTTTTTTCTTAATTGCTTCACTTTTAAATGCCAATGGCTATAGCTTTGGCCATTGGCATGCCAACTGCACCTAATGCATGCTTTTATTTGAGTTGTCATGGCCCCTTTTTATTTTTACATTCCAGTACATGGTTGGTAACTGCATACATTTCTCCTGTAGACATGGCTCCTACATGAATGCCTGTCTGCTTCCTGGATTGCAAATTCAACTCATTTGCATGGTTTTCACCAGCAAATGAAGTGATTTGTATTATACAGTTGCCTCTGTGTCTGAACAGTGCTGGGACACTCATGCACCCCTCCCTTAGCCTTATTTGCTGGATTGCTTGGCCTCTTGATTTCATGTTTGGTCAGCGGCACTATTCCTACATGAAGAATCACTCTGTGTAGGGCTTATTGAATTACCCCCTAAATCTATAAAATTTAAAATATTTATTTGGAAACTGCAAAAATATTTAAGCATGTGAGATGTTGAACATTGTCAAAGATAACATGTTCTGTTATATCATCTCAATAAAAATATGGGCACTGTCAATGTAATACTGAGCACCAAAAGGAAAATTGCCTAGGCATAAAATGGCCCACAAGGGCAGATAGCCTAGTACTTATCTAGGAACCTATGAACCTTTGTTAAACTGATCTTAAACCTATTGATTATATATATATATATATATATATATATATATATATATATATATATATATGTATATATACTGCTTGCTGTAGTTTATTTAAGTTGAAACACTTCTGCTGTTTAACTAGTAGTAAATACAAAGTTAGAAGCAATTACTCTGAAATAAGCAACAACAAACTTTAACATAGGCAATGAATGCATTTTAGCTAAAAGAAATTGCTCATTCTGATTTGCATTTCTGTGCCCTTCACAAATACAATTGTGCACTAATTATTTATTTGTGCACTAATTATTTAGTTTATGTCCACAGTTTGGGATAATACATAATATCTCTGCTTATTTCTTTGCACTTAAACATCCCCAAAAGGAATTCACAAAGTGTTGCTTACTTTTGGTTTCTACTACATTGGTACGATGACTTTATTATCTGTGTGCATAAGCCCTTGTATGCATATCTCTCAATCTCTTAGTGCAAGAAATCTTGACAAAGCCAAAAACAATGGGAGGTAGGGGGTAACAGGACAAAAAACAGGGACCCATTTTAAAAGTTGTTAAAATAACAGGAATTGTGTTAACTTCCATCTTCTGAAGGATATGAAATCTGAAACTCAAAATGTATGTCATTATTTAGTGACTTTGGTCCTTAGTGATTTGCCACAAAACTACAAATTTTCTGAGGCACAGACCAAAAAACATGAGTCAAAAATCTGGACATTCTGTAAAAATATGAATGAATGAGTGATAAGCCTGTACCCACTATAGTTCTTTGAATGGAAAACAAGGTTTTATTAGTGGATAGACTTATTTCACTGCATCAGACCATCATGTTATGATACCATCATGAAGAAGCTTCATCTCAAGATCACCTGGGTTAGCAACCTAACCATGAAAGTTTTTTGAAGACTTTGGGAAATGTGTCACTGCCCACATTATATCCAAATCTCACACAAGCAAATCTCCCTTGAATGCCTTGATTTAAGCTCAGTTTAGTATCCCTAAGATTCATAAACATGCTTAACACAGACATGTACAGGGTATTGCAGTGATGCTAAATTAGTATAAATCAGTTAAGAAGGAGACATTTACCACCTCAAATATTAACTAATTAAGAAACACACCCACATAACTGGCATTACCAGTAAATAGTAAAGAGTACCAACGGTGCAGTTATGGAAGTCTTGAGCAGCATTTGAAGGCATATAGCACACATACCAGTATACAGATCCACATGCACAACTCTTGGAATGGTATGAGAATTGCCATGATCCATAATATGTGGCTCCTAGCATGGACCTTACTACTTTTATTTTTTAAATGGGGAGGAATGGGAGTATAGCAAAGTCAGAAAGTGGAAGGGCAAACAGAGGAACATATGGAAGGACATAGCGAAGGACAGCATGGGAGAGGGGATGGGAAGGAAGGGTAAACTTTTTTTGGGGTGATTAATCTTTCTTTTTCAAGGAGGGCAGATTGGGAAATATGTAAAAGGAAATGGAAGGAAGGAAAGAATGAATATGGATAGAAGCAGTGACAGAAAAAAGAGGGGAAAAAAAAAGAAAAATTCACAGGCAAAGGTCAACAGGGGAAGTACCAACATGGGGTTGGGGGCAGTGGACAGACATATACTAACAGAGGGAGGGTAATTGGTGACTGGGAGTACTGCAGTACAAACAGAGGAGGGAGGTGACACAAAAGAAAGGGGAACATCATAGTTTGCAATAATGTAGGGTCCTGGCTGCCTTTTGTTCTGCCACAAGCAGGATCCAGGCAAAGTTTAGTCCTCTTCATGACTACTCTCCCCAGTGGGTCCTCCATCAGATTGCAGACTAGACAGTGCGGGCAGTAATATGACTCTGCTAGCCAAACAAGGATGTTCTGTAGATGGCAAATGCAGTTGGCAAGCCATTGCTTTGTATACTTCTCCATCATCTCCTGCAACTCTTACCAGATAACAAAATGGAACCTATCAGTGTCATCAACAGAGTTCAACAGCACATCTCAACAGTCATCTATCATGGGAAGCAACCAAGTAGCCCTCAAGGTCATACCCACTGTATGACCTATGTCATCCGTCAGAGAGGCAGTCCTGGAATAAGAGTGCCACATGGGAAAGTCAGATGTGTGTTGAAATAAGTTGGACTCATAAGACCCTATTTTAGACTGAATGCAATGTGTGATATATTGCTGGCATACCTCTACTGTCATGTGTTCTGCGTGCTTGCATATAATTGCCATATATTATCAGTTATCCTGACTCATACTCTAATATAGGTGAATGACTGCACATTGGACATTATGCAGTTAGGATTTTTGTGCAGTACATGATTTCTGATGAGGGACCAGTCAGACAGTGTCGGTAAATTATGACAGTGGATAGAGAAACTTGTATCCTGCATGAGTAGGAGTGGACCACGGGTCCCTATAATGTATCTGCTAATACTGGTGTGCCCTCTCACCTTTAGGAAACACCACCTATGGTAGATTGTGGCCATGGGAGTGAAAGAGAGAGAAAGAGAGTATGTGCCTGCGTGTGTGTGTGTGTGTGTGTGTGTGTGTGTGTGTGTGTGTGTGTGTGTGTGTGTGTGTGTGTGTGTGTGTGTGTGTGTGTGTGTGTGTGTGTGTGTGTGTGTGTGTGTGTGTGTGTGTGTGTGTGTGTGTGTGTGTGTGTGTGTCTTGATAAGTGCAGGGTGAAGGGGTGCTTAAAATATCACTGAGTATAACTGATTAAGTTCACTGACCTGTTAATTTTCCACAGGGGTTTGCAGCAGTTTTCTGTTCCAGGATTTAATGTTATGGAGGATAAATATAAGGGCTATTAAGCATGTATGGCTGCCTCTAATAAATCCGTACTACAGTGCTATATGCCTCAGTTGGGCTAGTGAAGGGTGGAGCTGGGTCTTTGCAATATACTGATCCTTCCAAAGGGCACAGCCTGCTGTTATGATGCACACATACTGAGGACAAGAGTCAGATTCCATTGTCCATGTTTTGGAGGTGGACATAATGTTGTAGACATTTTCTGCAAATGGTATTGACAGGGTGGTTGATATACAATGTTAGTCAATTACACTACTGAGATTTGTAACACTTACATAGTCCTGTGGATAAGAAAGTGAATAGAAACACTCTTGTACTGATCCACACTTTGTAGATATAGTCCATAGACCCAAAGAACACATGACATGTTCCAGATATCCATGTGTTTCTGTATGAAGTCCTTTGCATGGCAATTTTGCCTCAGGTTGTTTATCAGTGCAAGACATGACCCCGTAGGTAGCTCGAGTCTCATCATAAGTGAGACATAACACAGGGCATTTTGATGTGTTGTTAAGATATGGATGGAGTTGAGTATAAAATGCCATCAGTTTAGCTATATCTATCCTTCCTTTTACAGGAAGACATGCCTGAAAATATGACAGAGAGGAAAGAGAAGTTTTGCCAAGTAGATAATGAAATCCTGCAGTAAGCCTTTGGGGTACATGGTTGGTGGATCCCTCGGATCAATAAGGCAGATCAGGCTTTTTAGGATTGTGTCTGCAGAACCTTATGTAGCAAAAGAACATGATCGGTGGCTGCAACAGAATGCATAAGCTGGTACAAAACAGTATCACTGATTAGAATGCTCATGCATGTACAAAAGCAACCTGCCTGTCACAGGAACAAAGGGCCATGAGTGGGGTTTGCACTGACAGAGTGCCCTTAACAAACAAGGAAAAGTTCTAGGGATCTTTGTGTGGTGGGGGAACGTCAGTTCAGTTGTTCCAGGTGGAGGACTTGCTCTTGGAGGTGACCTGCACTGAGCACCTTGTGTTTCTATTGGTGATACCCCAGTGGGTATCAGTCATATAGGACAATACACACATTGTATGTCTCATCCCCATTACAGATAAAGAACATGGCTTTTATTTTGTTAAATGCACTTCAGGACCACAGCAAGAGTTTTAGTCTTCAAAAGGTACTTTAACTTTAGATTTTGCATGGCACTGTTATAGAGGTTTGCCTTCAGTGAATGTCAAATGTTTTGAAGGAAGCATTCATATATTGGAGCATTTTTATGTGTTTTCACAGGTGCGTCATTGCCATTGTCTTTCACCTTGTATACAGGATACCTGGTATCAGGGTCTTGTGATTCTTGAGGATGATGGCTGCCACATCTTAGCACAATCACAGGACATGGTAGTGGTGTGTTAGACATGGATCATGTAATAACAATATCCTTTCCCCATCCATGGACAGTGCCTGTGAAACACCTCTGTTAAAGTGGCAACTAACCTGAATGTATTTTTGTTGTCTCGTTAATGGAATGCTAAATTTTATCACAACCAGCATCTCTAGCATTCATGTCACATTATGCAAAAATGTATATGTTCCTGAATTGTGCAGACGTGTTGTTTCCCTTCATTTGCATTCTCTATGACTCTAATTTTAATAATGTTGCTCATTTTGATGTTATTATTTGGGCAGTTATATAGCATGGTGGCACTTAAAATTGTTGTCTTTCACCATTTTTGCAGTTGGAGCTACTTTGGATTATGCTGTTGTGTCCTCATGTCATCATCTGTCCCACAGTGTGTATGCTACCACACATCTCAGTTACTTCAGCTTCATCACCTCTAGCTTCCTCAACTGCCCTGGCTTTACTGCCCAGATTTCTGTACCACACAGCACGTACTACTTTTTTGTTCAGCTTTTTTGGCATTCTTCTATCATACACTACCCATGACTCTCTGTCCCAGTTGGCTGTAGCCCCTCTGATTCTAGCTTTGACCTCCTCATTCAGACTTCCGTTCTCCTCAACCAACCATACCACGTACTTGAAGCTGTTAACCTGTTTCGCCCTTTTCCCTTCTATCTCATTTCTCAGCTTCTTCTGATTTTCTCCATTTGCTGGCATTACAACTGTTTTATCTGTACTCAGTTTCATCTCATGTGCCTTCAGGTTTGCATTCTATTCCCCTGTCCTTTCCTGAAGTTCTTGCACAGTCTTCCCATAATGTCACATCTTCTGTATACAGCAACCTTTACTGATCTGACTCCTCTGACCCGTTTGTTAATGTAATCCATCACTACTATAAATAGCAGTGGGCTCAAAGCTAAACCCTGAAGAAGCTGAGAAATGAGATAGAAGGGAAACAAGCGAAACAGGTTAACAGCTTCAAGTACGTGGTATGGTTGGTTGAGGAGAACAGAGGTACTGGGGTTGGGAGGGTGGACTAATGGTTAAGGTGTCTGCCTTACACACACAAGGTGCAGGGTTTGAGTCTCACAAGGGATAACTGGCTAGGCTTGAAATGGCTCACAAGGGCAGTTAACCTAGTACTAACCTATGAACCTGAACTCACTCCCACTGGGAACTCCTCTGTGAGACCGTTCCTTGTGCATAGCATTAAACCATCACTGGAATGTCAACATCATCTTTTTTGGGACCTTGTCATGTGCTTTCCCCAAGTCTAGGAATGTCCAGCTGGACACTTTCTTATTTCTGTTTTCTTCACAATTATTTGTCTCACAACAAAAAAGCAGGTCAGTTGTGCTATTTCCTGATCTGAATCTGAACTGCTCATCTCCCGTCTTCATTTCTATTTCTCTGCATATTCATTTATCAGTCACTCTTTCCATAACTTTCATACAATGTGACAGGAGTTTGATACGTCTATACTGCCTACTGTTGTGAATGTTCCCTTTGTTCTTGTACACTGGAGCAAGTATACTTATTCTCCAGTCATCTGGGATATGCCTTTCCCTGCATACTGCTGTCAGTACCCTCATGTGCTGTTTCTCCACTAACTCACCCAACATCTCGATCATACCTGGTGTAAATCATCTGAGCCTACTTCTTTCCCTGACCTCATTTTCCTTACTGCTGTTATTATTTCTATAGTTGGCTCCTCTGCTTCTTTCATCATAGGTAGTGTCTGGGGAAGTACAGCTTCGGTGGGGTTTTGTTCATTCAGAAGCTGCTGGAAATACTCCTTCCATCTGTCTTTCATATCCGATGAACTTGTCAGCAGGTTGTGCTGGAATCACTTACGAAGGGCGTATGATGGCTATGTTCTTTATCTTTCTGTCTTTGTCTTGCAACCTGATAAAGTTCCTTTGTTCCTTGTACCAAGTCACTTTACAGAATTTAGTAGAGTGCTTCTGACGCTTTGCTCTTTGTTATTGTAATTGCTCTCTTAGCCTCTTTGTTAGCCAAAGTATTCCTTCTAGCTATCTTTGTTCCTTCCTCTCTTAGACTGATTTATTTTTTCTATGTCCCACTTTTTCCCCTGCATTCCTCCTTTCTTTTGATGACTTCCCGGAGTTCAGTATTCCACCACTGGCATTCCTTGTGTACCTTATTTCCATCCCTTTCTTGGCCACATATATTTTCTGCAGTCTACACACATGCTGCTTTGAGGTGCTACCATTTTTCTTCAACATTACCTATTTCTTCTTCTTCCTGAGGTGCTAGAGTCCTGAGCATTTCCTTGAAATCTTATGTTTTCTCTCCAGTCAACTTCCAGGTTTTCAGCCTACTATCTATTGACATTAGGGCCTTCTCTGTCCAGTACTTGAAGATGATTGAACTTTATTGGTGATTGTTTCACTGGGGATGACTTTGCAATTGCTGATTTTACTCCGGTGCTCTTTCCTTATTAGAAGAAAGTTTACATGATTTGCATATTGGCTACTCTTGTATGGAGTTTTGTGGCTATCTATCTTGCTGAGTCATGTGTGTTGGCCACCATCTACCCATTTGCCAGACATAAGTCTATAACAGCCTCTCTTTTTTTATTCTTGTTGCTCCACCCATGTGGACCCAGACAATCCTAATATCCTTTTCTGTCTATCCCGATATGTGCATTCAATTCTTTCATTATCAGCACTAACTCATGTTATCCTTTATCAACTAGGTTCTGCATCTGCTGCCTGAATGTACCCTTTTCCTCTCTGTCACAACTGTGCTGCAGGGCACTAGCCTAGCCTGTCCTACTCCTGAGTAGTAGATTCTTGATCCCAAGTGGTCTTTCTGCACTGCACTTCCATCCTGTCTCCGGATTACAGAAGATGTCCAGCCTCCTTCTTACCATCATATCATACATTTCCAAGTTCCTTCTTGTTAAGTAACCTTTGCTGAGAGTTACTAATGCAAATAAATGTAAATGTCTAAGTCTGATCCAGTTCTGTGGCATACAGGGATAAAGCCATCACTTCAGCTCAAGTAACAAAGGTCTGAAAAACTCTAGTTCCTATTCTGTCATTTTGATGTGAATACTGCTGTAATCCAGGAGATCCTCTTGTTGTAAAACAGGTGATACTAAAAAATGGATAGCCTCTATTGTAGCCACAGGCAACATTTAGGAATAACCTATGTGTAGCTATTCTTCTAATCAAGAGATCAGCAAACTTGTCTAGTGTATCATCAGATGCTGACATTCATGGGGGGGTTTACTATGTTATTTTATACTACCTTGTTTGGAAAAAACAAGCCTGCCTTTCCTTGTTTGAACCAGATTGACTTCTTAGACTCCATTGCTTTACATTTAAATAGGTTTATACCTCACTACAGTATTGTAACAGATGACTGCAATGCAGTTGTAAAAGAGGTTGAAGTCAAGCAATTAGGTGAAAAAAATCTTAAATATGAATCTTTTCAGCCTCATTTTAAACATAATGGAAGCTTGTACCCTAACTGATCCTCTTTCTTTTCTTTTTTTCAAAATAGTTCACATTTTTCCTACTATGGTAGTAGGTCCTAACCATTGTTTAGAACTTATTACTTCCTAAATGTAACTATCCTTAGTCCTACAACAAGTGAGTATAATACCCAATCAAGATGCTTTTTCAGGTCACTATAAAATACAGCTCTGCATGGAGCTTAATATACTTTCAATTCAGTTAGAAAGACTGCGAGTAGATCATGAAACCTAAAGTTGTACTAAATCATAAAGCCATAGATTTTGTGAATTATTTCTTAATTTTTGAGAAGTCTACTTCCCACTGAAATGTTGATATTCAGTAGGCATCAATAAAAGCTAAACTATGGGGTTACTTTATTAAATAAGTATAATTCTTAAGAAGTCCAGAATGCAAAAAGAAAAAGAGTGATTGAGTCTGAGCTTATGAAAAAAATGTTCCACACTTAAAAAAAGTTAAAATAATTACAACCAGAATTTAATGCAAGACTGGCTTTGAGTATGTTGGCCTTAAGTCAGTTTAATTGTCAAGTTTTCTGAATGGGCCCAAATTCCATCTAAATTCTTGGCATCAATAATTCAGATGCAGAAACAACCTACCACAATTAAAGCTTTAAGCATTTTTAACAAAGTAATTAAGGGTAGCAATACCGTTTTACAAACTTCATGGATTTGCTTTCAAACTTGTATTAACTCTGTTAATACTGCTTCCCAGGAATCTGACATTCAGTCTTATTTAAATTCTATAAGATGTCCTTCTAGAGTAGCTAAGTATTCTGCCTTACTAAATGCTGCTTTGTGATAATCAGAGGTGTTAGAATATATTAAATGACTAAATTCGCATATGTCAACTCAACGTAATGGTTTAAATTTTGACTTTTATAAGATGTCAAAAATGTATTTTAACTTATTCATGTATATCTAAAGGACAGACATTTTAGAAGTATATCTCAGCCAGTCTAAAACTATTTTTATATGTAAACCGAATACAAAGCCCTCCAAACCAAACAATTATCATCCTATAGTTTTGATTAATTCACACTTGAACATACTTTTTTATCTTTCTATATGTTCAAGCAGATTAAAATAGGTTTTACCATGAATATCCTTCTCAATCTACTTTCAAGACATAGACAAACTTGATATCACAAGATTTAATTATATTCTGTATTACTAATGAATGATATTCATCAGGAAGCCATTTCACATTGGATATAGACACTACTAACGCTTTTTATCATATTAATTTCAGATTCCTATTCAATGTATTATAAAATACATTTTTTCTGAATCATTTGCCAGATGGGTGCACATTCTTTATTCTAATCTTTCAGCTTGTATCTGTATAAATTTTATCACTTCATTTTCAATTCCAGTCAAACATTGTACTAGGAAAGGCTGTCCTCTTCCCTGTATATGTAATGTGCATGAGAAACTCTTACTTTTTATCTTTTTCAGCCTTTCTCTTCATTATCCTGTCTTTAATGGTTTAAAATTTAATTTCGCAGTATTTACTAAAAACATTAATATCCCCATCTATACCCAAGAATGATTTATCAAAAATCATATATAGTAATACTTTTTCTGTTTACTCAAATTATTCCCATAACATGAACAAGATAATTCTATTTCCTGTGCTTGATAATTATTATCATATCAAATTGTTTAATCTATTAATGATAATCTATTTCAATAAAATACATAGACATTACACTTTCCAGCAATAATTAAAATGAGCATTTACTCTGACTTTTACTTTTCAGAAATTTCTCCTGTCAATTATTTTCCCCCAAAAATGTTTTTTTTTGTCTGTATATTAGAGAATTTCAAATATCATCCTGTTCTCTAAATCACATAGGATATCATGCAACAAATTAGCTGGTCCTAAATCTTGTAGTAGCCTAAAACTTTTTAATTTTCATTGGCATTTTTTTCATTTCAAGATGTTCAAAATGTATCCACCCTCTGTATCTTAAAATTATCAGTAATTTCTGTTTTCCATCTCTGTGTTAAATATGAAGAAAATAATTTCTAATAAAACAGTGCAATTAACCCTATATACTTTTCATGTCTAAGACATTATTACAAGAATTTCAAACATATAGATTTTGTAGGTGTTTGCTATGGCTGCCAAACTCGCAGACACTTGAAGACAACTCTCTCTGAGTCACAGACTTGGGTGCCTTACATCTTGCATGGGCTGATACCCTTGCTGATATTCAACAAACTATTTGGGAGAAATGTGGCAACTATGCATGGAGAGTGGTACTGCAGCTCCTCAACTGCACACAATAGTGGAGTCTGAGTGAAGAGCAGCTGCCATGGGGAGGTAGCCCAAGGGAGTGTGAAGGTTAAGGTTTCAGGCATTTATTGTGAGGGGGTTTATTTTTAGGAAGCTGGGAGAGTTTAAGACTTAGAGATTGGAAGTGGAATTTAGGGTTAGGGTATTATTAGTGACATTGGGTTTAAGGACCAGGATGGGAGTTTAGGGAGTGGAAGGGGTAGTTTGGGGTTAGGAAGTAGGAGGGATGTTCAAACTTTACAAATTGAAAAACAGATTAGGGTTAGGAAGCAGTTGAGGACGTTTAGGTTTAAAGATAGAGGAGGAACTTTAGGTTTAGGGAATGTTCAGGAACTTTAGGGTTAGGGAAGCAGGAGAGGAGTCGTACAGTTAGGGGTAGGGTCTGGACGTGAGTTTTACGGTTAAAGTTGGACTTCTAGTAGGGATATCATTTCAGAAGGGTCTGTTATAGAGGGCTAAATAATTAAATAACATTGGGTTAATGGAAGTCAGGGCACTTGCTGTTCAGAGCAGGTAGCAATGAGCAATAATACAGTTAACAAAAACTTTTCAAAGCTTGCTTAATGAAAGAAATATTAGGCTAGATTCAATAAACCCTACACGGCTCTCTAAAACTAAAAGTGCATCACATTGTGAAGCTCACACAGTAGCACATTGATTTGTATTCAGTAAGCAGCTCTACACAGCATGTAAAGCCACACAAACCTGGTAAGCATTGTGACAGGCTAATTACAACATAAGCAGCTGAAATGCATGCTAATAAATCAATCCAGGATGGAGGAGCTATTCAAAAAGCTACAAAGCAATTGTGTGCACTCAGTCTAGGCTTTGGCCTTGAATTCCAAAACCTATTGAAATGCAACTACAGGAACTACACTACACAGAAAGTATTTTAGGAGTTGCTGTAATTCTGCATGTGTATGTGCAACAGGTTCAACTCTATGCTACTGCTCCTGATGCTGATAGACCTCGGTTAAGATAGAGAAGAGTGTTTAGACCCCATTTAACTTTTCAAGGTCTGCATGAGGTGGAAATAGTAGAGTGCTACAGGGTGGATAGAGACACACTACAGGAATTCTGCAACCTCTGTCATCCTTAACTGAAAGCAAGGGGAAACTGAGGGGAACCAATACCTGTGGAAACTAAAGTATGTGTAACATTTAGAATTCTAGCTACAGGAACCTTCCACAGACCAACAGGGGACATGCTGAGGGTGTCACAGGCATCAGCATCCAGGAACTTACATCAATGCCTGAATGCTATGTTGCAGCATGCCAGTGACTACATACATTTTTCCCAAACTCCAGAGGACAGAGCTACAGCTATACATGATTTCTACCCTATAATACACTTCCATAAAGTTTTGGGTGCCATGGACTTCATGCACGTTGAGATCAAAGCACCACCCAGGGTAACAGGAAAGGGTATAGATAAACATAAAGTGCTTCCCCTCCATTAACTGCCAGGTTGTGTGTAATGCTAAGGGAATCATCCTGAATGTGTATGCTGGTAACCCCAGCAGCTACCATATCTGGCACAACTCTCAACTTTGCCGGAGGTTTTCAAAAGGGGTATCCCACAAGGTCATTTATTGGGGGAAGCAGCATATGACCTCAAACCATGGCTGATGACACCTATCAGAAATGTAGACATACCCTCCAATGAATGCTTTAATGAGGCACATGCTCAAATAAGAGATATCATAAAGCATGTGTTTAGGCTGTTTAAGTTATGGATCTGGCTCCTAGATGCATTGGGGAAGGGGGGTGCAGTACGATCCCAATACTTATGCTGAAATTTTCACTGCCTGTGCTATCCTTTACAATATTATACTGAGAAAACAGCTTCAATAGAAACAGCAAAGGAAAGGGGCACACATCCTACCACCACTAGCTAGGTCACCTCAGCCACATGCAAGTAAGTACTCAGAGGGGGATCCACCAACTGCTGTTGATGTAGGTAGGCATAGGCATGGACAGTAAGTCATCACCTTGGCTAATATGCAACAGATAGCACACATGACTACATAAGTGATACAACTTTCACCCTGTACACATGCATACAGTAAAATTGATGCCAGTCAACGCTTGCAACCTTTACTTACCCATGTAAGTAAAGGTTGCAAGCTCTGTACTGCTAGCATCACATGGAGTCAGCCCCAGTTTAAAACAGTTATAAACTGCAGACTATCAAGGTAAGTTTTGAACCTGGAACAGGAAAATAAATGGGTAAGAACACAAATGAATATCAGATCCTTACACACTGTTACTTGCTAATGTACCTAAGTAGAAGGTATGTGAGGTTTTCAACAACAACATCAGTATGTGGCAGGACTGATTAATGTCAGTAGATGTGTTCTCTGTCAACTAATAGGCTTATGCTTCAAAGATACACACAATACAAAAACCTGTAAGAAAGCAATACAATTTTCAAAATAGCATCACAAGTACTTATATATGTACTAACCTTCAGTCAGCTATGCTCCCTGTGCATCGATAAAAACACATGTATCCCTGAATCCAAAAGCTAGAATCAAGGAGATGGCATAGCTATCATCATTTGCACTGAATGTTGTTTGGGAGGGAGCAGGAGGCCAAAGCTGATATAAAAGATAGTGAGGGTGTGTGAGTAAGAAAAACAGGCAAGCAGAAATTTAGATAAATTATCAAATGGCCAATGAGACGGCATGAGCTGCAAACCTCACAAATGACCCATGTACCTGTTAT
This sequence comes from Protopterus annectens, assembly GCF_019279795.1. Classification (NCBI taxonomy): domain Eukaryota; kingdom Metazoa; phylum Chordata; order Ceratodontiformes; family Protopteridae; genus Protopterus; species Protopterus annectens. The sequence goes on along the minus strand of NC_056725.1, from coordinate 1,065,233,438 downwards.
GTGTGTGTTTCTGTATGGCACTCAAGGTAAAACGTGTGTGAGTGTCACCAAGCTCCGTGATAGCTCTACATCCTGGCATATCAGACAGGTGTGAACTATGCATGGTAGAGGTAACAGTTCCTTTTTGTTGCCCCCAATTAGAAAAAATGACTCTGCCTGGAGTTGCACTAGCATATCCATGCCCACAGTCAGATGTACTGGTGCTACCCAAACATGACTGATTTCTAGAGGAGTTCTCCTCATGACTATGACCGGGACCATGACCCCTTGGCCTACCATGTCTGGGTGTGGTCACCTCAGCCACTAATGGAGCAGTGGAAGTAGTGCCACTATGAGACTGTCATCGGGCATGCCCACCTCAGCTAACAGCAGATGACGTTGCTAACCTACGCCCACATGGATGCTGTTCCCCTCACAGCAGATGTTCCATCATAGACACTGCCCATTCCATCCTGTTATTCCTCCAATCCATTTAATTGTCACATGATGGAGGTAGTCATACATATCAGCCTGTGTCTTGTCTATAACCCTAAGCATATCCTCAGAGGCCCTAGTGGAATGTGCCTGTGACTCCATGATGGCCCTAAACGTTTACTGAGTGGCATGTAATGACACATCAGGATCAGGGGGAGGGTGACAGCAGGCCTCCTCTGAGCACTCCTAACAACCCTACTGCATGGCACATCACCCACACTATGGCTACAGCCAGAGTCAACCAGCACTGAAGCTGTAGTAACCATATTATCTTCATTAAGTGTCATACCCTCCACCTGTCCAATATCTGAAGGCTCAGTGGAATAGTTATGCATAGGTATACTGATTGTGACTGAAGGAAATCCAGGGGATGGCATAATGTCAACCTCAGCATCAGAATTAACCTCTACACCCCCCAACTGTGCCTCTGTTTGGCCACCATCATCATCAGAGCCTACCGATACTCCAGCTTCAGGAGGCAAGAGTCCTACACTTCCACTGTCAGGATCACCTGTAATAATAAACAACAAACACTGGAATGAAATTACTGCTACACTAAATATTAAAACAATTTCCTAGAAAATCTCACCCACTCTCAGGTTTCTTGGATTTTGTGTTGCTTTTTTGCCTTCTGTTTTGTATATTGTGATTCATTTTCTTTACACTGTGTTTTATTTGCATTTTGCTTTCAATTGCATATTTCAACTAGGAAAGAGATCTCAGCTGTGTCTCTTATGAGCCATACAGAAATTAGAACATGTCAATTAAGATTAATTACATGTGAACTGAGGGTGAAGCCAAGAATTAAACCTTGTATTTCAGTGGCAAAATAGAACATTCAAGGCTTTACTAGAAAAGCTCACACAGACTCTGCCACAACTTGCTGTGAGGGAAAGGTTAGTTTGTTTTTGCTTCTTTGTACTTTGGTTTGCTTTATTGCCTTTTTCTATATTGTATATTGTGATTCATTTTGATTACACATTGTTTTACTTGTATTCTGCTTTTAATTTCATATTTAAACTTGGGAAAAGACCATAGTTGTGTCTCCTGTGAGTCACACAGAAATTAAGTTTTCCCCACCCTGCCACCCTGGTGCTGTTGTGTTTTTAAACTCAAGTGTTTTTCTAGTTGCCTGCCCCTTATGTTCATTTGGCCACATATCTCCTTCCCTCTCCTCTTTCATTGGCTATTTTGTAAAATCAATCTTCTTCACCTATTTAAATTTGTTGGCCATCCCACTGAATTCCATAGAACCAGAATGCAAAGTGCCCAGCCTTTCCAATCTATCTTGCTGTTTCAAAATTAGTGGCTCAGCACTTAGATAGCTAAAGTTTAAGTTACCCCCTCTTTCATATCTAACTGCATAGTGCACACTGCAGCTCTTTTGATATTAACCAATTTTTTCAATCTTAACTTTAAATTCAGCAACATCTACTCCAAGTACCAACTGCTGGAGAGCCCAAATTATTCCACTCTGTAGTCAGCTTGGGAATAATGCTTCTGTTTTGCTCTTGGTGACAGAAAGAGCATAGGAACATTATTTCCTAGAGACTGCTGATCACTGGAAAGCCTAATAACTGCTTCATAGGTGTCAGTTTGGAGTTTCTGCTTACATTTCACTCATGGTGAGAGAAGGAGCAGAGTGTATTGATTGATTCCTGACTGTTTCTCGTTGGGCAGTGAGTGCCTGTGCTTGATGTTCCTGATTGGTCTGGTTGCTGTTCAAAGCATCTACCAGGAAAATGCTACAACAAGCCTATAGATCCTTGTATCATGTGGAGCAAGACCGTGGATCACCAAGCAGGCTGTGGCCTTCTTCTCATCTTGGGATTGGTGCTACTATTATGCTTCTTGCAACAGTAGAAGTAAAAGAGAATTTTATCCCACCAGAGTGAAGCTGTGGTGAGACCAACACTAGTAGAAGTCAGGCAGTAGCCATTCAGGTGACTCCCCTCTTTTCATTGTTCTTAACAAGCTAATTCTTTCTTTTCAATAAGTTCTGCTTGATTTGCTTCTAACTTCAGAATATATGCCTAAAAACTTCATCCGTAAATCAACAGGCTCTACTTATTAGTTTCCAATCAAGTGTTCGGCAGTACCCTGTATAGCCACAGGCATCTTGAGTTGACATTTGTCCTGTAAAAGCACCATTGAAATTTCACTAATACCTAGTTGCACACAGGACAACTAGTTTGCAATGGCAAAGAAAGTCCTGAAGATGCAAACCAAATATTCCTGACATTGCTTTATATTCTCACTTTAACTGTCAAATCAATAAAAAAGAGTCTACTGCCATGGATATGAACATTGCCACTGTCTCTGTTACCAGCTTGTGGATATGGACATTCTCAGAGAATGCTGAAATTGCTTCATGTTTACTGACAACCATTCTTAAACAAATTGATATGGTATATGAGAGATGTATTTACAATGTCACTGGTGGCAAAGCTCTCACATAAAAGCACTCCTTATGTCAATAAGGTTGTCAGTAGTAAACATGTTGCACCCATCACACACACAATGAAAAGCAAACACATAGACCCACATATGCTGAGGCACTTAAATTTAACCTTCCTAAACCCCAAAGACCTCCTAGATGAAGTTCACATAACAAAAACCCTCAGCAACCCCGAATGCACTCTTTCAAAACAACACCCACATCAGTACATACAGCCATATCTCATGGAGCCTCCACTTCTAAGCCCAGAAGGCAAGCCACCACAGAATCCAACATTCTAGTCATTGGAGACTCAATTGTGAGACACACTGATGTCCATCTCACCAGGCTGAGTAAGGAGAAAGTCATTGCCAGTTGCTTGTTAGGGCCCAGGGAACACCACATTACCCACACACTCAGGTCATTGGACCAATATGACTCAGTCATAATCCATGTGGGTGTAAATGACCATCATGGAGCTCTCAGAATATGTCTCCTAGGCCGGTATGAGCCTGACATTGAGCAGCATTTTACCTTCTCCATGGATGATGTCACATTATGAACAAAAGATGACTGACATTAATAACTGGCTTAGTTTCTCGTGTCATTCTAAGGGGGTGCTATATTTGTCAGCACGGAAGGAGATGGCCAACAGACCACACTGTTTTGCCAGGGATGGTCTGCACCTCTCCACCCTAGGCTTTCGAATATTAGCTAAACCCGTGTCGTCCTTCATAGTGCCTTTTTTAGGCAATGCCAAACTGAAAGTATTTATGACATAGCAAATTAAAACCAAGAATGTATAAAAGTGTTACTGATTAATGCTGAGAGTCTAAACAAAACCTCCACTCTCTAGAAGCTCGCTTCACCCTAGAGAATGCTGACATCTGTACTGCTGCTAAGACATGGATTAAAGCCACAGAGAGTACACCAACAGTGCAGGATTATAATCCCTTCCACACATTTAGACCAGCTACTTTACAGGCAGGGATTAAAGGTGGTGGTGTCACTATTTACATCAAAAATAAATATGCTTCAAGGCGGGTCAAACAGGACAATGTACTTGAGTTGCTCCATGTTCAAATCACCATAGATAAAATCCAGTACCACTTCCTTGCAAGTTATAGGTCCCCTTCTATGACCTAGGAAACCCATGCCATATATTTAAACTTATTGGAAACACTCACCATCCAACCCAATGCCATATTCATATGTGACTTTAATTACCCCATATTATGTCATATGCAATGCCAAAAGCACAGACACAGAGATTCCAGGATTTTCTAAACACAAACTCCCTGGACCAGATTGTCAGTACACCAACAAGGGGTGTAACCATACTTGATCTGATCTTCACTAATATGGGAGAGTGCTGCATACTCCCTAGTATAATGTCTTTTCTGGTAGGGTTAGACTGCAAAATGGTCTCATTTGAAGTAAAAATAAAACCTGGGACCCCAGCTACCCCTGGAATATTCAGGAACTACTCTAAGGCTTACTTCCTACTAGCAAGTGATAACCTGGCAACATTTCAAGCCCTATAAACCTTGAGAACACTGTTGCCTAAGCAGAACTGTTCATAGAAACACTATACAAGCATGACAATAGCTCCCTAGAGGGGGCTGTACCCATCCAGAAGAAGTACAGAACTAACTCAAAAAACAAGCCACCCTGGTAGAATCACAGCATCAATAGGCTGTATAACAAAAGGAAGAAAATCATGGGAGAAATTAGGAGGTGCAGCATCCAGCAGGATAAAAGCACTCTCAAACTAAATAAACAACTCAGAAGACAAATATAGTCTATCAGACCCAAATCTGAGGTAAATTTAGTCATCCAGGCCAAGGACAATCACAAGGCATTCTTTAGTTAAGTCTGCAACCTCAAAGGCAATATACAATTGGGTGCAGAACTCATTGTACGTACAGCCACCTATACTGAGCCAGAAGATATAGAAAACCTTCTTGCTAACAAATTCACCTCCAGCTTTACCCCTCTCTCCCCATAAACCTTCCCTCAAGAAATACAATGAAATATAACTCCCCCTGCAATCACTAGGTACAAGGCCCTTAATGCCCTCTTAAGGTCAAGAACACAGCATCCAGTGGACCTGGACAATATCCCAGGATGCCTTCTAAATAGCATGAAACATGATCCCATCAGGACCCCTGGAATTGCTGTTTAACTGTAGCCTCCAAACAGACTTCATGCCTCATGAATAGAGAACAGTAACAGTCATCCCTCTGTATAAAAGTGGGCCATCTACAGACCCTGGAAACTACAGACCCATACATCTCACTTGTATCATATGCAAAGTCATGGAAAGAATTATCATGGACATGATCAGTAATGATGTAAGACACCTCTAGACACTGAATCCAACACAATGTGGTTTCATTAAGGCTGGTCACTCCTACTCAATCTGGTGGACTTCTTTGAGATGGTCAACAAAGCAATGGATGAGGGAAAAATGGTTCACAATGCCTACCTTGACTTGGCCAAGGCAATTGACACAATACCCACTCGGGCATTGTTGAGAAACTTAAGAGGTTAGGTACAAACCCTTATGTCACCTGGTGGATAGCCAGCTGGCTCACAGACAGCACCCAGGAAGTTAGAATTGGAAGCCCACCTCTACACAGAAGCCAGTCACAAGATGAATCTCTCAGGGATCAGTCCTGGGACCGCTCTTTTTTGGCATTTACTTCTCTGAGATCAAGGTCAATGTCAATAGCCTCTGGCTGACTAAATTTACAGATGATTGCAAATTAGGAGCTGTCATTGAATTACCCACACTGAAACAAATGTTCTCCAAGAAGGGCTGACACAGACAAACAACTGGTGCTAGAGCCGTTGACTAAAACTAAATGGAAAATGTTAACATCTGTTCTACTACCTCTCACAAGAGAAGCAAGTGCTGTACCATAGCCTATAACCTATAAACTAAATGCCAAGAAATGCATAATAGTATCCTTCAGAAAATCATTAACTCCTGATAACTATCATATTAACAACACACCTCTAAAAGTTGACGCAGTAGTCAGAGACTTGGGGATACACATAGATAGTAATCTAGCCTTTAACCATCACATGTCTACAGTAGTGAGGAAATCATTCTATGTTGTGCAACTTATAAACAAATGTATGGCATCTAGGCCCAAGGAAGTCATTGTTCCATTGTACTCAGCATTCATCACACCTATCATTGAGTAGAATGCCACCTTTAGTATGTATCTAACCAGATACATCCAACAATTGGAACATCCACAAAGGCTCCTCACTAAAAGAATACAGGATGTAAGTAACATGTCCTATGCAGTCTGCCTCAAGGCCCTATCCCTGTATTCTGTCTCCTAGTGGCTGTTGATGGGAGATCTATGCCTGACCTACAAGGCATTATCAGACCCCACTCTGATAGACCTCCTGCATATCTGCAAAACAGACAGCACCAGAATTACTTATTTTAAACACTTAAACCTTGCCTGTGATATAAATAGGATCTGCTGGAGAGACAGGTATATATCTCAGATACTATCCCATCTCAGGAACAGGCTCCCCATCCATGTGAAGCAGAGTTCCTCCTTAACCCAATTCAAGTGTAACTTGGACAACTGGAAGGAAAACAGGAAATGTATCCCTGACTTGGCATGTATGTCTGTAATGCACACAGATATCCTGTAAATGGTTTATCTCCTAAGTCCCTGCTTGTAAATGTTTCATTTACCAAGCCGCTGCTTACACTTATCAAGAATATCAGAACTTGCCAGAGATTTGGGATGCATGGCTAGGCTTAAAAAGGCCCTTCTGGTCATTAGCCTAGTAAGCACCTATGAACCTTTGAAACTATGATGACAGACTAACACGGGTTACACAATCTCAGATGGTACAGTAATACAGACACTCATTAAACCCACCTCACACATACAGATAAATGGGGTCTATATTAAATCATTGAATGCTTAAAATAGCGAACGCTGATTTAGCAACCCTGTATAAGCGAAAGCTAGCAATCCCGAAGACACGAAACAGCGATTTTTTTTTTCCCAGAGAAAAAAATCACTGGGCCATTTTCAGGACTTTGCCATTTCCTCCACTGTGGTGCAATCTCAGAGTTGGTATATTTAAGTAGGGAGGTGTGGGGGCACAGCCCCCCACATTGGGTGGTGTGGGACAAAGCCCACAAATTTATTTTGTGTTTTGAACTTTTTATTTTTTTTGTGGAGCAGCGATTTTGCTAAAAATGCCTGTATCAATCAAACCATTATTAAGTCTATGCACATATACATCCAAATAATCAATTTTCACATCAGATTAAGTGATAGAAAATGTTAGAAATGTGGTAGTAGTATTCTGGCAGTCATAGAACTTCCTCAAACTACCCTCATTCCCTGTCCACACAAAAAACAGATCATCACCAAATCTGCTCAGCTGCTTTCTTAGTCATCACTAAAAAAAAAAAGACAGTACAGCTGACTGGAAATCAGTTGATTGCACATTGATGGCTTTCCTTTTGTGAACTCAATGAACACTGTGAAGTGAGAAAGTGGCCCTTTCCTCACTGTAGTTTGATTGCAGAGTTAGTATGTATAATTAGTAAGGAGCATGGAATGGAGGAGCAACCCACCATGAGAAGGCTGCAAAGTGGTTTGCTCTGCTGCAAAAGAATTATGTTTAATGTTATATTTTTTCAATTACTTATAGTTCAAGCACATTTACTTAAAATTGTCAGGTTATATGTAATGAGTTTCAGAACAATTGTCATATACTCCCCACACTGACCTTAAAGATATCATAAACGTACCAGGAAAAACGTTCTTTGCAAATTTCATCCCGAAAACCCACAATCAAGCACAACTCTTCCATGAATCTCTTCTCTCCCGTCATCAATAAGAGACATGCTGTTAAGGTGTTATCTAAAACCAAAAACACTTCAGTCATGGGTCGTTGCAACATATCTGGGTGTTTATTAAAAAGCAGCCAACAGGTTCTTAATGAACCTGTCCTTAAACTGTTTAACCTAAGCCTTGCCATAGGATATGTTTTCAAATCTGGTGATGACACTCTATAATGGTGGCCATAGGTTGAACCTTAGGAATTACAGACCAATCAGCCTTACGCATCTGATTTGCCAAGTTATGGACCATATCATATTTCTCATCAATAATTATATTAAGAATATAATTAGACATGACCTCCAATAATTCAGCTTCTTCTAAGGAGGATCATGTCTGTTTAAACTTTGTTAATTTCTTCAAGAGGGTCACACAAGCAGTAAACAGTGATTTCCTTCATTTGATCACAGATGTAGTAGTATACAATGTATGGGTTATGCCCTATCAACTTCCAAAGCTTCAGGGCATTTTCCAGATGCCCAAACCACTAGTCAGCTTGAGCTGAGCTGACTAATAGTTAGGTTTGTGTGCCAAGCCCTTCAGGGCTTTCCTGCTGCTGAAGAGAGATAGAGAACTTTGTATTCAGTTTCTGAGGACTGATGGTCAGGTTACCCTGTTCCATTTCTGGGCAGATATGTTCCATTCTTAATAAAGGGGATAAAGCTTAAGAATGGATGTTGCCAAGGGATACATGATCATTAGACTAAATAGCATTGAAACTACTTTGATAGTATGAATCCTGCCTGTACTATACTATGCATCACCACTAATAAATATTGGATTTAATACAGAAAAACTCATATATTTCAAGTTCATACTAGTAGATGTCATATTATCCAGCTCCTGTTACATCTGTTTTTAACAGTATCTTCAATTTTCTGCTTGTCACTTCAAAGCACATAATCCCCATTGCAATATGATTTACATAATGAAAAAAGTGATTATCTCGCAAGATGCTTGTTAATGAAGAACTGAGTACTATATACTGCAATTAATGTTAGCTTTATATAAAATGTTAAACAGTGGAACTGCTATTTATGTGTTAGCATGACTGTTATATCTGGCCAATAATAATCACACATTACCACATGCAGCTACAGAATAAATGTTCCTAGAAAGAGCTTGACATCTGCAGACTGGAAACCTATTATTTGTTATGTGAATAAGCATGCTTGATACTTAATTTATCAGCATGGGGTATAGAAGGCAATTATGTTGTAGAAAATTAAACAGTTGTTCAATGTCTTTATAATCTTAACAAGATCACAATTTGCTGATACACATTTCAAATCAGTTAACATTGAAGATTTGCATTGATTTTTCTTTTAGAGGTTTGCTCTCTTTTATATATTGTTGATTGTGCTGTAGATCAGAAAATATACTTTAAATTATGTCTCAAAATTTTCTTGTGATTTTTTCTCTTGTTTTCATAGACTTCAGTATTCATTTTTCCTTTGTCTTTAACTTAGCAGAAACATTTTCAAGTTCCAAGGATTCTGATGCACAGTACATTTTCAAAACATTACATTGTATGAATGCTGACATATTCTAATAATGGGCAGCTACTAGGAAAGGATTTAAAATGGCAGACAATATATTTAAACTAAACAGACCAATTTTTAATAATGTACTGCTTTGACCAAAATTCTAAAACTGCTAACATAACTTTATTATCTGTCCTTTCCTCCACAATCACAACATATAAGGTAAGCAAACATACTATATTATGAATGTGCATTGCTTATATAATATTTATTTGAGAAAGTACAAGATTAATCAGTTACCTAATTATTTATTGAAGTTAGATATTTATATCCTTAGTTCAAAGAGATTAGTCTACAAAAATACACATATGATGTATTTAGTGATGCTTGTGGTTATTGCAGCTAAGCATATATATGTGTTTAAAATAAAATTGTGATAACTAATAAAAGAAAAATACAAAAACAAGTAAACTGTAAAAAACACATACAGGCACTTTCTCTGAGGTAACCACTGCACTGCCACACCACAAACTTAAAAATAACTCACTACAAAATGATGATGTAGTGACATCTTCGTCTTCATCTGATGAAGTTCTTCACAGTAAAAAAATGAAAGCACAAAATCATTTTGTACGGAGTTATTTTTAAGTTTGTGGTGTGACACTACAGTGGTTACATCAAAACATTGTGATAACCTTTGAAATTTAAGCCACAGCAACATGATACCCTTAAAATAAACCACATCATGGATCCATTCAATAATTTTAACAGGTACCATTATTTGTAATAATAAACCATACAAATGGAAGTGATATTTGTCTGAGAGGCTGACCCTTCTATGGAACACACTTCCTATCAATGGAAACTGAGTTTGTCTGTTACCCAATTTAAGCACAACCTAGACCAGTAGATGGGAAATAGAAAATTTACACTGGGCCTGACACCCATATCCCTTATGGACAGGGATAGCCTACAAATGCCTGGCTGTCAATGTCCTATTCAGATATAGGACATCATTATTCTTTAAGGAAAACGTGGCTGGGCTTACAAAGGACCCCTTATTCATTAGCCTAGTAACAATCTATGAATCTATGAATGTATAAATCTGTGAATCAGTATAGGACATCAAAGAGAGGAATTATTATCAGAATCAGCTAAAGCAAGAAGCACAGTTATGGAATGAAACAACAATCATTTGCTGCAGCTAATATCAGAATGGATTAGAATTAAACACTTATTGCTGTGATGTACTGTATACATAATGGAGAAAACTAACTTTACAAAACTGGTTGTGGAAATTCCTCAATTACTATTTGCTTTCATAATTGCCTGCATAGCTAATGCAGAGCAAATAATAAAGGCCCACCCTGAACTGTGACAGCATCTTTTGATGTAAAATGTAAATGTTTTGTAGTTTCAGTCTACTGCTGCTTTTCTTCATGGCCGATGACAACTGCAAACCAAGTACTCTGTAAACTCTATCAGGAAAATGTCATACAACATGAAAAACTAATGTCCCTTAGGAAGGGACTAACCAAGATAGTCCATAAAATCTACTTCTGGTTTATATCAAAAAGACAACTTTATGTATGAACATGCAATCCATGTTAGGTAGGTTACAACCTATTTTGTTAGAACTAGAGAGCAAGTGAGTAAGTGAGTCAGTAATTGACAGGGTTGGGATCCACAAAGTTATGTTCAGAAGATAACTGTACACCTTCCTAATATTTCTCATGCAAATGGATCTGTGGGTACAGAATCGTACAGCTTAGATGTTGTCATATCAGAAGACTGCATTGTGGCCATTCATGTTTTATGCTTTTGACCTTTAATTTTAATTAAAAATAATACATTTCTACCAAAATCCTAAAAAAAAAAAAAAAAAAAAAAAAAGTGTTTTCTTCTACAACCAGCCACAGTCTGCACCCACTCCTCATTCCTGAACCACTGCCTTAAACTCTGTAGCATAGGACTCTTAAATTCTTTCATTGTAAAGTACACCTTCAATACTAAGCTTTGAAATGCAAAATTTAAGGTGCAAAATAAATTCTTTGAATCTAGCTGGCTACCAGGGCAAAGGGATGAAGTCTTAACTGTAGTCTAGACAATCCACCAAAGGCTAGTGAACCAGATGGCAGATGAGCTAACAAGGAAGAATGGAGGTGAGCAGCTAAAGCTGGCTTACTCACAGTAGTTACTGATGCTCAGCAAAGGCTGTGAGTACTGCAGCTACCCAGACAGCAGGTAATGATAGAAAGATAAACAACAGGCACCATATTCTGTAGCCAAAGTAGGCCATGTGCTGAAGTAGAACATGTCAGCTGCTATGGGGGAATGGAAATTAGGGCACATAAAAACAATAAAGGCAGCTTAGACTATGGCTTCTAATGATCAGTTTCCAAACATTTGGGGCCAGAATCGAAACTTTTGCTAAGATTTCCTTTGCATATCTTCCTGCAGTCTTTTGTATTTAGGTACCTTCCTTAATTCACATTTGTGAGTTGAAATCTTCCTTCAGAAGGTCTCTATGCTATAGCCTTTTCAGGAGGGTTTATTGTAGGTTTCAAAGATCAATCATTCAGTCTTCATAACGATATTTTTTACTTTCAGTTAAATATTATCATTTTTTATTTTCTATTTTTGCTCCGTCATTTTACTATATTTGTTTTGATGCAATTTTAACACTTAGTTATTAGTGTATATGCAACTTCCTCAAGGTTTAAACATGTAAATGTTTTTAAATAAATAAATAAAACTCTGCTTTACAAAAAACACTTATGTTCTTAGTTTATAGAGACAAGATGAAAGTCTTCTATATTAAAAAACTCTTGCTAAGAGGATATTTAAAAGTGATTAACAGCAGTTAACTCAGAGAGATCAATAATTTGTGGACACTGTTAGTCTATTGAAATAGCCATTTTAAGACAAAGTTCATAGGTTCATAAGTTCATAGGTGTGTACTAGGCTAATGGCCCTGGACCCTTGACAAGCCTAGCCCATAGAAGTGCCCTGGCATCATGCCACTTGACGTTAGTTCCCAGTACCTCTATCAAGCAGAGCCACTGGAGTGATCCATGGGGTGAACTTTCTATTACCCATCCAATCATCAAGATTTCTCTTGAAGAAGACAGCGAGGTGCTCTGCTTGACATGTACGGGAAGTCTATTCCAGAGCATGGGCAGTCTCTGGGTTATGAACCTATCCCTCCAGCATGTTCTGTTGATTGTGGTAATGAGACTGAGGTCTCTGGAGTGTGTGGTGCAGAGGCATTGGGATTTCTTTAGATGTAGCATTTCTAACAGAGCTGGGTCAGACATGGCTTTGTAAGTCAAGCAAAGATCGCCTCTAAGTAGGCGAAATGAGACAGAGAATAGCTGGAGTCTTTTGAGTCTGTCCATGTAGGACATGTATTTAATGCCTAGGATCCTCTTCATGAGTTACTTCTGTGGCCTCACCAGCTGTTGCAGGTGTCTAGAGGCTACATGCCAAATGGGCCATTATACTCAATGATTGGTCTAATGAGGGAAGAGTAGAGAGAGACGATGACCTCTTTCTTCCTGGATGTAAAACCCTTGGTAGAAAGATGTGCCACATAGAAGGACATTCTGACCACAGTGGCAATGTAGTACTCGAAGGAGAGGTTGCTGTCAACCTGCATCCCCAGATCTCTTATAACACCTTCAGTGTTCAGTGGGCTCCCATCGATGTGGTAATTAGTGGGAACTGAGTGTTTACCAAAGGGGATGACGACACATTTTTTGGCATTAAGCTTAAGGCCATGGTTTTGACACCAGTCACTGGTCTCAGTGAGGCCTTTCTGAAGGATGTCTGCATCACTTGGGGAGTTAATAATGGCTCCAAGTTTGCAGTCGTCTGCAAACTTGGTCAGCCAGAGTCCCTCTGTGTTGGCCTGGACTTCTGAGAAGTAGATGCCAAATAGGAGAGGACCCAGGACCGATCTGTGTGGGACTCCACTCATGACTGGTTGGCAGTCTGACTTGGAGACTACTACTTTCACATTGTGTAGTCTATCTGTGAGCGAATTTGCAACTCACCTAGTGATATACGGGTTAATGCCTAGTTTAGTGTGTTCATCAATAATTCCCCAGTGAGGAATGGTATCAAAGCCTTGGCCAGATCGAGGTAGGCTGTATGCACTGCCTTACTTTCATCCACAGCCCTAGTGACTGACTCAAAGAAGTCAACCAGGTCGAGCAGGCATGATCTCATTCTCACAAAACCAAATTGCGTGAGATTTAGTGTTTGTTTATCTTTGTTAATCAGGTCCATGATGATGCGCTCCATAGCTTTACATATCAAACTCGTCAGGATTATGGGGTGATAATTCTCAGGGTCAGTAGTTGCTCTGCCTTTATGGAGAGATATGGCTGTAGCAGTGTGCCATTCGGTAGGGAGAAAGCCTGAGGTGAGGCTGTGACTGAACAGGGCATATAGATGTGATGCAGTTCACTTTGTAGTTCATGTAGAACACAGCCAGGGATATTATTGGGTCCCATGGAAGCTGTATTCTTGGCCTTGGACAATGCAACTTTAACCTGTGCTGCAGTAATGCTGGGTGTCTGGCATTCTTCCGGTATTGTGATTGGTCCTTTGGGGGGGGGGTAAAGATGGCACTGCATCTTTCAGCCATTATGTTGACAACATCTGTTGGCTCAGTATAGGAGGTACCATTGTGCAGTAACTCAGAGCAAATCTGGGTATTACCATGGAGGTTCGTGATATAACTATAGAAGGTTTTGTGATTGTTTTTAGTGTCTGCCACATTTCTGCCTTCATAGCTGACTTTAGAGGATTTGATGAGGGATCTCAACTTTTTGTTGAGGCTAATAAGGGAGTTTTTCCAGTTTTGTGACATCACCTTTTTCTACAACAGTTTCTTCCTTCTGTTGTAGATCTTACTAATGGCAGGGGACCACCATATTGGCTTCCTTTTTTTGGAGGACAGTGTCTTGGTTCTGTTGGGTATGGGTAGTTCCATACATTTATGTACATGTTCGTACAGTGCATTGGTGTTTGATTTGGTAGTCATGCAGCTATTTTACATTGGCATGGGTGCTGTGAAGTTAGGCACCTCTGTTTTTAGGAGCCCAAAGTCAGCTTTGGAAAAGTTTTTCAAGGTGGTTACATTTGCAGAGGATGTGGGTGAGATGTGGGTTTCCATGCTGATTAGTTTATGGTCAGATCTGACCAGGGAGGGATTGACTACTGGTATAGAGCAATGGTCGTCCATGTTAGTAATTACCAGGTCAAGGATGTTGCTTCCTCTGCTGGGGGTCAGAATGAGCTGGTCCAGGGCATTGGATTTGATGAATTCCAGGAAGTGTTGGGCCAGTGTATTGGTGCTTGAGTAGTTTTCCCAGTTGATGGAGGGGTAGTTGAAGCCTCCTAGCTGACTGTTTTAACTGTCACTGGGGTTCTTTCCACTGTTTACAGCTAGAGATGTGGGGCTCAATCACAAAAATGGAAATATTAGGACTTATGAAGAGCACATGACAACATAAAACCGCAGCTTTAATACTTAATTAGCACATTTTTCACTGGAGTTCTTATTGCAGCAGATGCCATCTCAATAGTTTACCAAACACATGCCATTTCATATAGTGCACTTCCTTTATTGTTAAACCACAGTGAAGAAGATTCTGGTATTTAAATTCTATAAGATATGTGTATGTAGCTGATAGTCTGTTCACCAAGAAAAGTAAATTCATTGGCAGCAAGCTAATTGGTAATGCTCTGATTGTAACACTTGTGGGAGACATGTTACAATTAACAGGATGTCAGGATGAAACAAAAAGCACCTCCAAGTTCTCCTTTAACTAGTTAGCTTTCTTTACACATGAAGGCATTATCAGTAATCTTCCATTCTTAGTTAAAATAAATAGATCATCTCAGATGTGCCTGTGGCCTGAGATATTCTCAGGGATGTGAAACTTACTTCCCTAAGAGGGTAAAATAGAACTTAGTTAGCATTGTTTTGAAACTATAAGCTACTGGCATTGCTATTTTACAGTTACTTTCTTGTAACTGTTCTACCAATGCTGACTGATGATGCCTAGGCAATTGTTAATGTTGTATAAGTAACAGATTTCTTATATATTACAATGAGTTCAGGATTTCACGGGTCTTTTCATACATATGATGGTTTATTACTAGGTTTATTATATTCTTTTTTCTATTATGTGAAGTATTTCCTTATTAAATAAAATGTTATTATTTTTGTTTATGTTTTAAAGTCTAATACAAAAATGATTGATACAGGATTTCATGGGTGCAAGATATTATGGACCTGCAATGACTACCCAGTGCTATATAAGCTACATTGGACATGGTACACACATTTAAACTGAATGATAACAATATACTATACAAACAATGACATCAATTAATACTACATCACTGTGTAAACTAGTCACAAATTCATAATACACACCCTCCAAATTTACCTTCTTTCATTTCCTTAACAGAGCTTTTCATCTGTTTTAAGTCTTACTCCAATATTTTTGTGCATCATTCCCATTGTACACATCAGTTGCCACTCCATCCAATGTATGCAATGCTTTCACGTTAGTACCCGGATGTTAACTTTGTATCAGAGGTGAATATCTCTGGATATACTTTCTAACAAGTTTAGAACTCACGGCACTATGTATCTGAATACCCCAACTCTTTTTGCATGGCACAGTTAAGCAATTACTTTATATCAAGAATAGCTAAGGCTACTTTCCTTTAACTGTTTTTCTTAAATTGAGAGACTTTTGACTGCTAAGGGTGTTTAAGCAAGATATATTTTTCATTAGCCTGGTGTTCCTGTTATTCCCCATGAACACTGATAATAAGAAGGTTTTTTTCCCCCTCATACTATATGAATAGTTATTTAATTATTACATTTCCTCTTTGCTTTCATAACAGTTATTCATGATAAGCTAATAATTATAATTATAACTCTTGAGAACTCTGACTGCTGAATCAGTTTCATTGTACTTCTGCGATGGATGCATCCTGTATAACTTACAAAGGATAGAGAAAAAGACAGGGCTGTCATATCTTTATTTATTTATTTATTAGCCTGGCAACTGAGTGACCCTTGTCAGCCTTAACCCAAGCTCATAGCTGAACATTGAAAAGAATGTAACATAAGTTACTACATAAGAGACACAGTTCAGTAGGTGATATACATGCATCATTAAGTAAATGATAAAATTAGTGGAATTGCATATTTACATCTTTACAAAGTGGTGTTATTGCATGTTTACATAATTTATAGGCAGTGTGTTGGTAAACGCAGTTTACCCTCATTATGCAGATATTAGTGGGTATAAGATTAAAAATCATCTGGATTGGCTAGATTAATAGGTTATTAGGTCATTAGTAGGCATTAGTTTGGGTAGATCATTTGTAGCCTAACCCATGTAATTCCCATTAGTTGTTATCACTTTCCATTAGGACTGTGGATCCAGATCTGTGGTGCGTTTATTGCTGCACACCCATTTGTCCAGGTTGTATCTTAGGATCATTAAGAATCTACTTTATTTAATCTTCTTCTTCTTCTTCTTCTTTCGGCTTTTCCCGGTTAGGGGTCACCACAGCGGATCACCTTGTCCGCACATTAATTGGCAGTGGAGTTTTACAGTGTCGAGTTGCCAGCCCGGCGCCCAACCTTCCACAGAAGGCACACTCACACACACACCTAGGGCCAATTTAGAGTGTCCAATCCACCTGAAG
Source organism: Protopterus annectens (assembly GCF_019279795.1). Lineage (NCBI taxonomy): Eukaryota > Metazoa > Chordata > Ceratodontiformes > Protopteridae > Protopterus > Protopterus annectens. The sequence continues at coordinate 1,065,216,408 of NC_056725.1, read as the reverse complement.
CATGTCTTTGGGATGTGGGAGGAAACCGGAGCACCCGGAGGAAACCCACGCGACCACAGAGAGGACATGCAGACTCCGCACAGAAGGCACCCCAGCCGGGGATCGAACCGGAGAACCTCTTGCTGTGAGGCGGCAATGCTAACCACTGCACCACCGTGGGTGCCCAATCTACTTTATTTAATATGAAGCAAATTCTTTTTCAGAGGAGAGGAATTCTTTGGAGATCAGCAGATCCTGTTCTTGTTACAGTAGAGGGAGGCTAAGCTATCCTTTACAGATGATCATAATGCCGTAGGTTCTACATACTTGTAAGGAGTCATACTGGGTTATTTGATTCCTTGTTTGCTCAGTGGAGGTCACCCAAAGAAGTTGATATGAGATGGAAAAGGTAGACTAAGCTATAAGATGTGCTAGATAGGACATGGAACTCAGGACCTAGATTTTCTTAGTAAGTAAATGATGGAGTCTTTCAAGTTGAGTCATATGTTTGGAGAGGTACATGCTGAATGGATCATTGTGGTCTATTATGTGCCTAATAAGGAAAGAGAACATTGCTGGATGCTGAATATATATATCCTTGATAATCAGATGGGTTAGTTTGAAGGATTTTTTTTAATGCCTGGAGAAACATTGTGATTAAAAGAGAGTTCATGTATACAAAAAGTGTTCAGGCCCCCACATTGATTTTGGGGGGGGGGGGTATATAGAAGAGTTGTGGGTGCTCATATTTTCCAAAAGACAATATACTGCATTTTTTTGGCATTTAGTTTAAGGGCATGGTCTTGGCACAATTTGGCTGCATATGTTATTCCTCATCAAAGAAATCAAGAGTTCTCCGATGACTTGATGATAGTACCAAATGTGCAATCATCTTCAATCTTGGTCAACCAAAGATCCTAGACTTCAGCTTTGACCTTAGTGAAGTAAAAATAAAATTGAAGTACAAAGCCATGAGGGATCCTTCTAGTCATGAGCCTTGTTAGAAAATAGTGCCTGTTCAAGCCTTGCTTTCTTGGTACTATCAGTGAGACAGTAGCCATTCACCCGATTACATAAGAGTTTACATTGAATCTCATTAGTTTGCCTATAATGTCTAAATGTGGAATGGCATCAAAGGCCTTGGCGTGATCAAGTTATGCTGACTGCACTGATTTGCACTCATCCAGTGTCAGAGTGACTTTTTCAAAGATGTCCACTAAGTTCTGTGTGCAAGATCTTCATTCATAAACTTAGACTGGTTTGGAATGAGGGACTGCTTCTATGAAGTTCATAAGGATGCAACTTATTATGACACATAATATACTAGTAAGGATTGCTGGTTTATAGTTGTCAGGATCTGTTATCGGACCATCCTTTAGTTGGTGGATGACCACAGGTTTTCTCCACATCTGTGGCACAACTGAGGTTGAACAGATTTAGGAGTGGGTCAGTAAGACATTGCTTCATACTGACAAGGAAGCATCCTGGCACATTATCAAGCCTCATAGGGTTAGTGAATTTTACTTTTGATAGAGGCTTTAGGACTTGCTCAGAGGTGACATTTGGGGACTAGATACTGTGACAGCAGGAGGAAGCTAGAAGGTGATGAGGAAGGAATTTCAACTAGATTTATCTGCTAATATGTTGGCTAGGTATTCAGGGGCCATATGGGTAATATTGTAATGCACCTTCTTTACAGCATAATATTGGTAGTATTCTGAATATTTTAGTTGAAAAAGAACTTTTGGCTATCCTTGACAGAAGGGGTGAGTTTCTGTTCATGATTAGCCTTGAAAATTTAATTCTGCTCATTAATTCTTTGTTTACATTTTACAGTTTAGTTTTGGAAAGTGTTTTTTTTTCCCCAGAGGATGAGCAGTTTCTTTCTTTTGTTGAACAACTTTTTATACCAGAATTCATAAAGCTTGAAAAAGTACTTGTTTTACATGGGAACAATTCCTCAATGCAGGCATTGAGTTAAGAAAGCAAATTCTCTGTAAATGCAGTGATGCTAACTAACTGGTCTTCATAGAGGAGAGGGCTCTTAAGACATACCAGGTAATCAGCCAGCTATAAGTTAACCTTAGTGAATTCCCAAAGATAGCAGGGATTATAGGTATTTTTGTTTGGTTCCTGATTGTGAAAATGGTTGTAGGATTTGACCAGTAATTGGGTATTATTGGCATAAAGCATAATGGCCTCGTAGTTGGCATATTGAATTAAGGCTCTATTAACAAGCTACTTCATGTGGTGCAGTGGTACAAGATATGATTCCTTCAGCCTCCATTGCCCACCTGTGTGACTCCGAGCAAATCACTTAACCAAGTAATGATTATTAACTGAGTCTGAAAAAAGGTCCATGGAGATCAGAGATCTACCCCACTAACAAAAACAAATAAAATAACATACATTGGTGTAATTTGTCTGAAGATTAGATCAAGTAAATGTCAACCCCTTTAGGGGTGGCCACTTCCTGCTCTAGAGAATGTCCACTGATGAATTATAGTAATGCATGTGTGTATTTATTTGCTGTAATGCAAGTCTTCCAGCTGATAGATAAATAGTTGAAATCCCCAAAAATAACAGTGTTTGGTTCAATTGTGAGTGAATTGAGCTTGTTTAATATGTCTCATTGTTAGTGGATGCCGTAGATGGGGTTCTATACCTAGTTAGCATATGGTAAGGGATCATATTAATAGTTATTAAGATATAGAGGTGTTTGAGGTCATTATTTTGCTATATAGTTCTAGATATGATATAATTTTGGGGGAATGTATTTATTTATTCATTGATTTATTTTCTCTACCGGAGTAATGCACTAATCAATACTGACCAATTTCAGGCTCAGCCATGGTGAAATGCACATTTCACCAACCAAAAAGCAGAATTGTAAGTAATAACAGAGCATTTCAGATTAATTATGTAGAAAAAATTGTATGTGTACTTTATAGTAGATATGCAGAGTGTAATGTGCAATATTTAATATTAGGTTCTAAGATGGGCCAGCGTTCAATAATTCCATGAGAAGAAAAGAGAAAAGAAGTGGGAAAGAGACAGGGAGAATGTGTTTGGTGATATAAGGACAGTATGTAAGGTGCTATAAGGGCAGTGTGTTAGGTGCTATAAGGGCAGTGTGTTAGGTGCTATAAGGACAGTGTGTTAGGTGATATAAGGGCAGTGTGTTAGGTGCTATAAGGGCAGTCTGTTAGTTGCTATAAGGTAAATGTATTAGGTGGTATAAGGATAGTGTGTTAGTGCTATAAGGATAGTGTGTTGGGTTATATAAGGACAGTCTTTTAGATGCTATAAGGGTAGTGTGTTAGGTGCTATAAGTATAGTGTCTTAGGTGATATAGTGTGCTAGGTGCTATAACGATAGTGTGTTAGGTGCTATAAGGATTGTGCATTTGGTGCTATAAGGGCAGTGTGTTAGGTGCTATAAGTATAGTGTGTTAGATGATATAAGGATAGTGTGTGAGGTGAAATATCCTTTCTTGAGCAAGAAACATTTGACTTAGATGAAGAAGTTCTTTCTGACTGGCTCTCTGAATTTGGAATAAGTGATTTCCTTTAGGATGATGGGGAGAGCTTGCCAAAGAGTAGGTGCCTGAAAGGAGAATGTATGTGCAGTGCTGTGGAGTTCTGTTATAGGCATAATGGGAGTTGGTGTGTCTTGTGAGCAGTGTTTCAGGTTGTAAGATGAGATTTTTTTTTCATGAGTGCCAAGAAAAAACTCAGTGCCAAGAAATACATCATAGTGCATTTTTGGAAAACTGCCACCCAGGCTAACTAATCCATTGATAAGACACACCTAACTGGTGACCCAGTAGTCAAGGATCTGCAAACTTATGTAGACAATAATCAGGCCTTTGACCAACATGTTGCCAAGTTAGTAAGAAAATCATTCTATGTTGCCTAGCTATAAGTGGGTCTATATTATAACATCGAAGTCTAAAAACTTTTAATGTTATAATATTGAACCCAGTAGAGCGAATGCTTGAAATAGCGAAGCTGCAGAACACCGAATACTTTACTAGGGAAAGTATTCATTGGGCCGTTTCTGCAGCTTCGCTATTTCCTCAACTGTGGAGCGAAGGATACAGACCGGGTTAAGGTAAGTGTGCGAATGAAGGTGAGTGTGCGATTGGGCATGGGTTAGGTGAGTTAGGGTTAGGGGGCGGGTCAGGTAAATGTGCGATTGTGTGGACGTGAGGGTTAGGGTGGGGTAGGTGAGTTAGAGTTAGGGAGCGGGTAAGGTGAGTGTGCGATAGTTAGGGACCTTAGGGTTAGGGTTGGATTAAGGTAAGTGTATAGCTAGTGGTGTATGTCTGGTTTAGTGTAGGGTTTTGTGAAGTGTATGTGTGTGGATTATTTATTTTGGTGTGCTTGAGGGGTGTGTGTATGTTTGTCGGAAAAGCAAATTTTTTCCCTGGGAAAAAATTTGCTCTTCTGACTGTTTGGTTTTCTGGTGTTTCAATTGAATGGGTTCGATATTATAACATTCAAAGTTTTTAGACTTTGATATTATAATATAGACTCACTATAAGTAAGGGCATAGTATCCAGGTCCAAGTAAGTCACGGTGACACTTTATACTGCCATTATCAGACCCATCATCAAGTATAATTCCCTCTTCAATATATACCTGACCAGACATATGCAACAGCTGGAATGCCCACAAATGTTCCTTATCAGGAGAATAAAGGGTATAAACACATTGTTCAGTACAAATCATCTTAAAGCCCTATCTCTATAGCCAGCCTCCTACAGATTACTGAGAGGCAATCTATGTCTGGCATACAAGGCATCATCAGATACAGATCTGAAGTAACTTTTGCACATCTGCAAAACAAACAGCACCAAAGCTACTAGATCCAAGGATTTATATTTTGATGGTGACATAAATAAGACATGTTGGTAAGACATATATGTGTCTCCAAGGATCCCCATGCTTATGAACAGGTCCCCATCTATGTGAAACAGAGTTCATTCCTAAACCTATTTAAGTGTAACCTTGACTGGTGAATGGGGAATTAGAAATGTATCCTGGGTCTGATCCCTCCCCCATATATCTGATAGACAAAGGCAGACAGCAATGCACAAATTACCATATCTCTCCACATAACCTCTAAAAACTTTCTAACTAACATACCCTCTCCTAATAAATGCCCATTATATACAGGCACACAATTGGGTTGGATAGCATGTCTAGGCTTATAAAGGCCCTGGTGGTCTTTAGCCTAGTATATACCTAGGAACCTGATTGCAGTTGGTGTAGTTTGTAGAGTGGGCATTCTAAAAGTAAGTTATATCTTTGTTTTATTTCTAGCCTTTTAGCTTTTTCTAGGGTGATAAAGTGACTCTCATGCAGGGGTGAGTTTTTAATGTATCAGCAAAATATGGAAACACCACCAACAGTGTTACAGATACTGTCACTAGAGGGTCTGAATGAGTGCTAAGTGATGAATCTTGGTATGAAGGGTTTGTTATGAATGCACTAGAGTCATGTGTCAGTGATGATGAAGATATCAATGTCTTCCAGGGTCAGGAAGTATTCTAGGGAATGCAATTTCTTACTGAGGCTTTTAACATTGAGCAGCACTGCTTTTATATTCTCCTGATTTGTTTTTACTGGGTTGTTAGATGAGTCTGATGACATATCTTAAGAAGGGGCATGGGGTTGAGGGTGGGGAGCAGTCTCGATTAATAACTAAGCTTTGGGGAGAGGTGCAGGCTATCCATTACAAAGACTATTGGCCTGTTGAACATCTCCTTCCAGGCAGATGTACATGGAACCTCTTGGAATGACAATAATAGCTACACTGATTGATGAAGTCAGTTATGTTTTGCTTGCATTGTGGCATCATCTTCAGTAAAGGTATGATGCTGCTCAAGACTATTTGGGTACCAGCCTTGGATGCATACTTGGAGATCTCTGCCATGCCTCTCTTAATATAATCCAAGGATGTTCTACTGAATCCATTTACTCCCACATGGACAATGGTGACATTCTATGTGCACATCAGGTGAGGGCAACGTGAATGCCTTAGTAACCTGTAGTATCCCAGCACCTGAAAAGCAAGTTAAAATTACCCTTTCTTTGCCTGGTAACTGATGTGTCTATGTGTCGCATTATGATGACACCTATAACTAAGACATTTCTATGTGCAGCAACTGGCCCAAAAATCTGTAATGTTTTGGGTGTGCTGGTTTCATAATTGCTGTTAACAACACTTGTGCTGGAATGTGCTAAATGTGTGACTGGTAACATGGCTTTGAACTGCTGAGGGATTCACATGTCAGGCTTTTGCCTGATGAGTTTTGAGGTTTGTAGGGAAAGATATCTGAAGTATCTTAGTGTAAGCAGTTTTTTTTGTTTTTTTTTTAGTGGCATACTATTTTTTTTTTGAGTGTAGGTGCTGACAATGTGTTTTAATGAGTGGCTAGCTACCAAATTTAGTAGCTGTCTACATTTTTCACATGTAGGTTTACTGTGTGGTAAACATAAGTGGTTGTCAGCAGGGAGTAACAATAAGCCAGGAGTACACTGCAGATGGATTTCTAGTTTTTTCCAAGTTGCAACATAGAGGTGCAAGTAATGCAGAGTTTTTATAAACTTACTGTAGTACAGTGATTGCCAATAAATTATTTTACCATGGGTGTAACTAAAAAGAAAGGCAATGCTTTGTGCCAATAATTTTAGGTGAGTGAAGGCATTGCTACACTGTGAGAGGACAGAGTGGGCAGCTTAGGGCAGCAAACTATCTGGGAAGCAATGGGTGAAACTCAGTGCTGTTGCTAGGAATGAGCAAGTATGCATGATCACTGTTCCTTGAATTAATGGATAGTAGACTTACCACCAAAGCTATAGACAACATTTAAAACCAATGACTGAAGAATAGCTGATGAATTCATTATTGAAGTATGACCAAATGATTATTCGTACAAGCATAGGAGTGTAATCTATATGATTACAGGATGTTAAATGTATTTGCCTTTATGAAACTATTCCTCATATTGACACCCACTGTCAAAGGAAAATTAAGAATAATTATTAACAGTTCAAATATTTGGTGCACTGACGTTAAAAATTATTTATCAAGGAAATAAGTAAATCAAAGAAAAACAGTGAGAATTGCAGTATAACTAATAATCAAGATAATATAGTTGTTAATTTATGACCTTCAACAACAATACTGAAATATAATGCTTGGTAATGACCCCTGCTTCAGAAATATATGCTGCAGTTTGGAGGTACAAAACAGCTACTACTGCTTCTCTGGTTATTTTGGAAACTTAACTCTATACCAGTTTTGTTTAGCTAGTTCATAAACTGGGCATATCCTGGTAATAATAATAGATTCAGGTGACACTACTCTTTCTAAATATTTAATACTTTATACTTAACTTCACATCATAGCTCTCAACCTTCCACCTTCATAATTTAGAACACTACCACTCATAATGTGGAACAATCAGTAAAACGTGGAACACTTGCTAATGACTTACTAACAGCTTCACCTAGGAAGCCCACAGAATGGTTAAATATGTTACTTTATACTTATTAAAAGTTATTTTGATTATGTAATATGATTCAGTATTATTTAACATGGATATTAGTTAAAAAATTCACACTAAATGTCTGGCAGACCCAGTCGATTTGGAACAATGTGGAACATGGGTGGTCTTTTTAAATCTTTAAGGAATGTTCTTTGTAATTACATACATTTCAGTGGTATGCTTCACATTGTTTTCTCTGCATTCTATAACTAACTTTTGTTTCCTAGCTTTGCAGTGTCCAGGATTCTAATTTTCCTTTCCTCTTACCACTTGCAATTCAGAATTGTAACATTTCAGATGCTCTGTGAAAAAAAAAAAATCTTGTCAAAAATGATAATGTCAGTCTTTGTGGGGCCTGTTTTTCTTCCTGTGTCTTCATATACTCCGGTGGATATAACTGTAGCTCTGTTTCTGTTAATTATAAAGTTCAGTTTAAGTGGAATCTGCACCCTTGGATTCCTTGTCTTCTCTGTTTTCACATATCAATATCATAACTCTTTCTGAAATACTCTGGATTGCTTCTACATACTGCACTATTTTGCATTCAGTACTCTGCTTCATCTGATATTTGATGACTCCTCACCTGTCTTTTTTGAAGTAGGAATATCCCATATGTAACAATTGTCACTACTTAAATGCAACCTGGCAAATTTTGTGGGTGACAATCAAACCCAGGACCAAGCCTTGAAGAATGCTACTAATTATTATTTTGCTGATTTATGTTTTCTCCTCTGTCCTTACTGGTATCTACCTGTTTCTTCATAATGTCTAGTTTTGTTACTCATAGTATTGTTTTATGGCCTGAACCAAAACCATTTTTTTGCTGTGATTTTCTGTGAGATATCATATCAACATTTTGTCACATTCCATAAATCTAGGGGCTTCTTGTAATCTGTTTTTCAACATAAAACTGTTTTAGATTTTTTGGGGCAAGAAAGACAGGACAGTCTGTGAGTACTTGTATGTAATGTTGTGCCTGATAGAACATTATGATTCACAATTTTTATTACTCTCCCACTCAGACTATTTCAGAAATTCTGTTTAAAATACAAGTAAGACATATTGCATGACCCACAGATATGGAGTTCTGTCTTCTGTTTTCCCGTGATGAGACAAATAGCTGACACTTTCCTCCATTTCAATGGACAACTCTAGAGAGCAGGGATACAAAAAGATGTAAAACTGATATGGTGACTGTTTTCCCTCAAATTATCTTCAATAAAACCATTATTTTGGCAGATATTTTATCACAAGAATAAACTTTTTTTTTAATTTAGCACAGTTTTTGCCTTACCCTGAGTTAATAATATGTAATGCATGGGGGCCATAATGACTTACAATGCCATGTATTAAATATTTCCTTATGAAAAATACAAAATGTGTAAGTCAGTGACTCATATATAAGACAATGTGTGCTGAAATGTCATTACCCAGGGACAGATGGATAAAGTCCTGCCAATAACCTAGATGACCTGTGGTTGGCTATTGATATAACCACTTGGGGGACAGCAAGGTGACTAGCCATCACTGGCATTTCCATCTCTGTAGGAGGTACAAATCTAATGACTCTTATGATGGCCTATAAAGGAGGTGAGGTCCATGTTTTATTGAAGGATCTGTCAGAATATTTATCAGAGCACAAACAATGCAGTGCAGTGGATCAATGACCAGACTAGCAATTCCCAGTCTGACACATGAGTTATGGGCTAGTGTAATGTGTTACTGCCTTAGTGACATGCACACCATATCTGTGGTGGTGGTGGTGGTGGTGGGGGATTTATAACCATATAGCATAAATTACTCATTCTCAGTAATGGTGGCTACCAAACCTTTGCTCCTGCTTCCAGATCTGGACCCTAGGATGGCAAACTCTAAGGCAAATCCCATCAGGAAGGATGATGTCCCCCTTGGAAGATGATGTGGTGTTAATATCCAGAAGAAGTGGTCGAAAATTAATAAAGTTCATATGGCTCTGAAGGGTCTCGCTGATCAAGGAACAGTATGTCTTTTGAACAAATATGTTAGAAACCATTAACTATAGAATCAACAAAAACATCAAAAGTTTACAAACTATGTCTATTAACACTTCCAGTGCCATGTAACATGTTCATTCTAATCTTAGCGTTACCAAAGGACAACAACAGCATATGTATATTATATGTGAATACAGTGATAGATAAAACTGGTATCATCGTTAACAAACTGTAATCTAGCTGTAACCAGGGAGATAACGGCTAGGACTATATGATGTCTTTGATTACAGGAATAACAAAAGCCATATGACAATTATGTATTTTTCAAACAAAACTAGTACTTTCCCTTGTCAGATAAAAAGAAAATTGTAGTAAACTGGCAAGTTTACAAGTAATGTGTCTAACTGTTTGCAAAGGCAATGCTTAATAAACATGTTAGAAGGAATCCTAATGAATTTTTTTAATATTTGTTTAAATGTTACATGCACAAGACTTGACATAAAATATATAATCAATACATCAGAAATTTAAAAAAATCATTTTAAGGCTGTTAACAAGAGGTGTACAGTTAGGAACAAAAACTTGATTAAATGTCCTTGATGGGCAGAAGAAAACTGAAATAAATTAGCAGATTAATTTTAGTGGGGGATAAAGATTTTTATTAAGTTGCAGAACAACCCAAGCTGCCTGAAACTTGCAACTTAAAAGGAACATGAAATCTGCAAGCACTCTATTTGGCATGCATATGAAAATATCTAATATATGCACAGTGTAATAGACTTAGCGGTGCTGCCATCAAAGACGAGAGCTCTTAATTAGGTACTTTTAGATTAGACTCTATTTTAAGCATACTCCCTGGAGGGGAAATGTGTTTAAGTATGAGAAATGGCACTGATACGATTGAACAACACAAGGGGTATCTACAGAGATTTGATGTTCTGTTTCACAGCTGCTGCATTCCCAAGTGGTGGACACTTCTCCATGCACTCTTCCTATATATGACTTCTTCTGTAACATCACTGTCTTTTGTGAAAAATGTATACCAGTAACCCTCACAGGAAAATACAGTAGTCTTCATAGAAAATAGTACCATCAAGAGTGACAGCTGTTTCAAGATTCAGAAAGGAACAATAATTCAATCTACAGTGATTGCTAGAATGGGGGCTTAAACATGAAACTCTTTTTTTTCTTCATTAAGTGGTGCATTTGCTGTATTAAAAGTGAGATAGAAAGTCATTGAAGTGGAGTATGGGAGTGATGACCCAATAAATGAAAAACTTTATTCAAACGCAAGGAAATATTATATTTTATGAATCTATCACCCGTATAAGGCAGTGCTCCTCATTAGCAGATATATTTGGTTTGATGCATGGTTACTGAAAACTGTTTCTGCCTGTTATATCCATTGTCTTTCAACTCACTTCAATTAAAAGTGAATGAAAGCAGGCAAAGTACTGTTTTTTTTTCTTATACATGGTAATAGTTTTAAAAAATCTAAGTGGATGAATCATGACATGAAAGAAAGGTATACAACTGTAATTGGAAAAGAATGAAGCATAACACAAGAATTGCATACAAGATAACATGATTATTAATGTCCGCAATAAAATGCTGATGTCTGCTACAGCAAAGGAAATATCACAAATCCAATTGTAAAATTACTATCTGTCATAGTATTAATGCACACTGATAATCTGATTTATAAGCTTGTGTTTCATTTTATTAAAATAATTCACTAAAATTTTATTTATATCTACTTTTAATCAAGATATTTATTAAATAGCCAAAATACCTGTATGGAATCCTACTTACAAATTGATGTAAAACAATTTATTCTTGTTTAGTTAATTCCACATGACTGAAATAGTATCATGCACTTTGCAGAAGCTAAATTAAATTTATTTTCAAAGAGCTAAAGAAGTGACACAGTCTTTATAAACATATTTCATGTTAAAAAGCTTTGAATGTGATGAACTGGCATTTGGTACTAAATTTCAACATTGTGCTATCAAAACTTGTAATACTTTTTTTATAACTGCAAGAGATAAAAGTGAATATATGATTGAAAAGAGCTTGCAATCAGTACTACATTACTAAATGAAGCTTAGTTTAATATATGTATGCAAGGTCAAGAACTGTTGCTCTGTGGGGTGAAACTGTTGAAATAAAACAGAGCTGGACATAATTGTTCACATCTAAATGAGATTTGCCTAGCTGAGCTATTGAAGGTTAAAAATACTGAAGCAACAACAAGCTAAAGATGGAGAACCATTTAAAGGACAAAAGAAGAAATGAAAAATACATCAAGCAGTATGAATAGCTAGTCATGAAAGAAGGAATATAAAAGTATGTTATTTCATTGGCAGAAAAAGTCTATAAATAGTAAATTGATTTTAAATAAAATAGTTATGGGAAGCAATCTGCTTTACAGGCTGAATTCCAGAGATATATGAGATGCTGAAAAATGTATCTGTTCAATTTAATTTAATTGGTAGTCAGTATACATGAAATGGGTACAGCAGCCGATTCCTTGACTTTGCAATGTGCAAGTTGTTGTACTGTGAGGCAAAAAATGTAAACATTCTGTGAAAATATTGACAGTTGAGAGCTATGCCTGCTAGTCATATCCATGTCACCAATATCTGTAATGTGTACATGCTTAATGTATCATTTTAATATACCATGCTACCACACACAGCCACCATGCTTTTGTATGGCTATACAGCTTATCTATTACCTGATATTCACTTTTAGTAGATACATTCTATAACGAAAATCCTTGAAATGGGTAGAATGACAGACATACTCATAAAAGCCTTGCTTAACCTGATACAGTTTCTATTAGAAGTAAAGCCTAGCATTTCCTGTGCTTTGTTGAAATTCACCTCATTGATAAGACACATTTACTAAAAAACCCAATGTAGACACATTACAAACAGATGCATTACTTTTTTTTCATTTTTTACAGCAGACAAAATAATACATAAGAGATGACCTTTAACATACTATTTCAATACTTGTTAGTACTTTCAGCGTAATGTGTACACAGATGATGTTCATTAACTTTTGAGATATTTAAATGAGTACTTTAATATTTTAGCATAACTTTACACTGACTGAATTTATTGGTACATTCTGTACTAGTAAGTAATGCTGTGAAAAGAATATCTACCTTGAAAGAACTGGACATGAAGTACTTCTAGCCGAGTCCTGTGCAGGTAGGGCCCCATCTTGAGCGAGTTAGAACCTTGATAGAACACAGGATATTTACTGATATTCATTTTTTTCTGTAGAACATAAAGGATGTTGAACTATTTACTTAATGAACCATTGCTGACAAATAACTAGCAAAAGCAAGATAAAAAATGAGGGATAGCAAAACAGTAGTGTGACTTCTACCAATTGGATTGTTCACTCTAAGCATCTCAGCTTTGTACAACTAACCAGTATAAATATAGTTTCCAGAAACTGTGCATTAGTCAAATTACAGACTTAATCACTTCAGAAAACATATCAAACTATTTAAAGACATACCAAATGCTTTGCCAAGACCACATTATTTACCTGCTTTACATCTAATTAGCATAAAGAAACACCCAGCTTTCAGTTACCTGAAGCAGCTATTAGAACAATGAACAGGGGAAGACCACAGATATCAAACAGCAGCAGATTTTTTGGGATCATATAAAACAACTATGCTCTGATAAATTATACAGAACAGGCATGATGTCGGACACAATGTGAAAGTTCTAAAGCCAGGAAATGAACTGAGATTGTCAATTCTTGCTGCTTCTTTCCAGAGTCAAACAAACAAATTGTAGTCTATCTAGTCAGTTAGTCATGAAGTCACCTTCTGTGCTGCTCTGAATAAAATGGATGAAAACATGCCCTACCATCACGTGGGGAACAATAGACCAAGGAATCCTTTGTAAAATGTAAAAACTTTAATAATGCTCATTGTTGGTCTTTTTAAAGAAGCAAAACCAAAACAATGCATGAAACAGCAACCAGATGCCAGTGTCATGGTCCAATTACGATAAATTGAAATAAAATGCCAGCACTGTAGAGCATGATAATCCAATATTATTGCATGTACACAGGCAAAAAAAAGTGAAAAGAGGACTGTCCAGAGTTTATTGTAATGAATAAACTGAGAAAACTGAGTTAAACTCAGCAAAATCAGACTTTGCTCTTTTTTTCCCTGTGTATTTGCAATAAAATGTGGATTCTCACACTCCACAGTGCTGGTTTTGTTAAGAAGCACCATAGACACTGACCACAGTAACATTGCTGTTGGAGATTTTAACGGTAGATATTATGTAGTTACATGGATGCTGGAGGATCAGACAGATATTTCTAAAAAAAAAATGTAGTTAAAAACTGGATTTTTGTGTTTTTTCAATGGCAAGTATACAGTATATATATATATATATATATATATATATATATATATATATATATATATATATATTTAATTATCTGCAGCTAAAAATGTATATTCAAAGAAATGAACCCCCTGTGACTGTGCACCTCTTACTTCTTCCGTAAGGGAATTATTTTTGTTTGAATTTTGCAGTACTACTATGAGCTATAGGCATGAGGGAGAAGGTTTCTGCATTCAGCTTGCGCTGTAGGCACTGTTAGGAAGACAGCATACAATTTGCCATATGTGTGAATGATTTAAATTATTTTCTGGCTGACCATGAGCATCCTCGGGGACTGTTGGTCCCAGACAGCTGCTCATTTTGCTCCTATTATAATTTGACACTGCTTGTACGACTTCTGGCACATGCTTCATTCTGTCTTGATGGCTTTTTTTATGACAGCCTCTTGTGCTAATATTACTCCTGGACAGAACTTTGCTCAGTACTTAAGATGGCATTTCAGAAATAGGTTTACAAAGAATTACAGCTTCTGTCTTTCTAATGGAAGTCTTCTTCCTGCTACATCAAAAGATCCTACTTGTTTTTTTTTTTTTTGTTAGCTTCTTGCAAGAGTTTCTATATGAAATTTATCTTCTGTGTGCACATGAATGTGTATGCGCACCGCATGTGTGTGCACACTTGCATGTCCACACACACACACACACACACACACACACACACACACACACACACACACACGCAAACACACACAATTTCTGCGCATTTTTTCAGTCCTTCTAATGGTGATATATATAATTTCTCTTTGCAGCTTTTCTTATGAAGGCGCATTAAATTGGATTTCTTTACATCAAAATTACATGTCCACTCATTGGTTGAAATGGGAAATAAGTAAGTAAGGCAAATGCCATTTTGCTCTCTTCAGTCATTTTTAAGTAAAGAACGTGTCATTTATACTCCCATTGTCTGTTATGAGGGCCAGCTATTTACGCATGGTGCCATGCTGTCACCTACAGTGACATTTTTTTGTATATAATGTGTTTGTCATAGTTTCATAAACATTGCTACAATTTAAATTATGTCATACCTTGGCATATTGAGTTTGGCACTGATATGACCTAACCTTTGAGATTCTGCACATTTTTTAATAGAGTTGTTAATGGTTTTGAGTCAAATTTTCTGTGGAAGCCCAAGACCACTGTCTGATTAAATGAATAGATGGAAGTCACACAAAGCAATGAGACTCAAACTCAGGATTAAAAGATGAAGTTCAAGATCATCTCATACTCTTAATTCTCTGCACTAAATGACCACGCTATTCTGTAATAGTTAGGGGTACAGCAGTCTTTTGGCTGCCAGTTAGCAACTGGTTTATTTCTGAAGGGAGCCCATAGTGTCTGCCAAAGATGATGACCTAAGTTGTCTTTAATTTCTCATCTGTGGTCTGCTCCCTCATTTCTGAAGAAAAATCAGTTGTTGTTGTTAAAGTGTTAGAAACATGACTGTTGTCATTTTTGTTGTAATTGTACATGTTTTACGATGGTGTAACTATGCACAATCTCTGGCTTTTTTGTTCTCTCCCTATTGATATGATTATTCCTTAACTGATAAATCTCATGTTATTATCATAATATTTGTGTTATAAATGTTAAATGATGATGTCAGAGGTTGCATAGCAAATCATTTTCATTTTTGTTATGTGAAATAGCTCAGTATACTGTATTGTGTAAGAGGCTGGCAATGCTGAAACACTCGTAGACTGGACCAGAGAAATAGAACAGTATACATCATATGCAAATGACTACATTATGGTATGCAAATGACACATCAAACATGTAAATGACAAAAATTAGTAATAGAGTTATAATTCAGAAACATATAAAATTAGCATGTTGGGTCATTGTGATGACATATTCTGAACATCAGGATTTTCTAGTGTACAGCAGCATAATTTGTGATCATTTAGCAATAATCTCAACATTAGCAGACCCGCATGATTTAGAGGTGACCTTCAAATCCAGTGCCCTAGATGTTATACAACATTGTTGTCCACATCGTAGAATGGTCTGATAGTGGCTAATATACCATCACTTCCAAGACTAGGATATTATTAACTGCAGTACTGTGAACAGAGACACTATATGGGGGTTAGTATATACCTGCTGCCCTCACATAGCATTAACAAGGATTTGTGCAATGCCTATTTCAGTAGACACAAAATATTTGTGTAACATTAAATACCCTTCCTAAAGGGACCTTTCAGAATCAAACAGGAGGCATGTTAGGAGTTTCACAGACCTCTGCTTTCAAATCCTACACCAGTTCAATAGCATGATGCTGCAGCATGCGGAGAAGCATATTTAACTTGTACGGATACAATGCTAGAGACCAATCACTATATGGGCATTCTACAACATAGCCCATTTCCTTTGTTCTTCATGGCTATTTGCTGCATCTGAATTGCCATCAAGGATTGTCCTGCTCTACATATCATCTGGTATATCAACTGTAAGCTTTTCATTTCATTTCATCCACATCCACAATGCAAAGAGTTTTATTTACAATGATTTGCATCATTCAGAGAGTTCCCATGATTTCTACATTGGGCACACATGCATCCTTGAGCAGCACTTTTGCAGAGTGACTTTTCTCAAGTTATCTAGTTAATAGGTCCAAACTTGCCAGCTACACTCATGAATATGCTGTTACCATGGATCTAGGCACCAGACCACTCATAATGTTCTCCACTGTTGTGGGTAGCTGGTGATATGCCTTAGAAGCATGGCTGATGACTCCTATCTGTATCCCTTATGTCATGGCAGAGATGGTTTACAACAGTACACTGCTATAGACATAGGATACCACTGAACATGTGTTTGGAGTTACAAAGGCTCCCCTGTTCCTCTGCTTTGATATATCTGGTTGTACACTGCAATATGCAATGGAGTCTTGGGTAAGACACTCATTGTCTTATCATGTTACACAATTTAGTGCTACACAAACTATTATTACATGGGACCATCACCATAATAGCATGAAGAGACATGTGGCAGAAGAGGAAGAGAAGTCATAGGAGGAACTGGCTGCATCATGTGAGGCAGAGGAAGGTGTAGTACATAGAGTAACTGTCAGAGAGGTGGCACCTGGTCCACATCTGTAGGTCATTCAACTGACAGTACAAAATAAAACTGATTGATGGATCCAGACTATTTATTGCAGTGCATTGACTGTACAGAGTGTGCATAAGACAATACCATTCCTACACAAGAGATGGGCAGGGCAGTGTCGTCCTCATTTGCACACATAAGATGGGGTTCAGCAATGCTGCCATAGGTTTGCAGATCATGACAGGTGGATGTGTTTACTACATACATGGCTATCAAGTTGGAGGCACTGAGGTATCACATCCACCAGTGTCAGGGTGGACTTTCCATGTTGTGAGCACTGGCCAATTGTAATGTGTGGTAATATGGTACAAATACTGGAGGTGTCTTGTCTGATGGACTCCAAAGCACTTCAGGAGCATGTATGGGAACCATGATGGGATGAGGTACATGTTTGGCATCCATGACTTTGTAAACAGCCATATATGCAGCACTCCCTGTGATAGCAAGCAATTGATACGTCTCAATTTGTGAGACCCAGAATGTCTGGCTGGGTGGAGGTAATACTCATGCTGCAGCCAGAAAAGCATCAGTCATGAGTATGGGAGTGTGCATGGTGCACAAGTAGCAGGCTAGGTATATGCAGTTTATACCATCTGCATATACTTAACGTTCTACTGTGCATCATGCATACAGTCCCTAGCTTGGTCATGGTGGTCATTTTCCAGCATCTTTATTAGTGTATAAAAAGAGGTAAGCTTGGCTACACCTGCCCTTAGAAGGCATGTCTGCGTAAGGTCCCTATATGCTATGTTAATCTGTGTGGCTTGCAGGATATCCCCCATTTCCTTGCAGTAGCTACACTTCTCCACGCAGGTCAGACACACTTGCCTTGTATAGAAGCTCTGTGTGCTTGGAACACTGCCTTCAACATCTACTGACTGGCATCATATTTGGCAATACCCTGTAATTATGGTAGCAATGGACATCTTGATTTCTCTCCCCTGTGGTGCATGCATGCATGCATTTGGAGATTTGGCAGTTCATTTATAACATCTGTGGTGGTGACTTCTGTGTAGCTTGGGTGGGACTGACATGGTCAGAATACATCCAATAAACTTAGGGGATGGTGGAGGTTCACAATCTCTCTTCACAGTTATCTCATCTGCAGATGATGTTTGCATGCCCTTAATAATCATTGCTGACAGTGCTACTATGTTATTTGACTCTGTCATCTGCATGATGCGATCGTTGTTAGCCATTATTGACCCTCTGACATCAGGCATGTTATGATGGACAGTCTTCCAGTGAAACCTGCAAAGACATAAAGATAGCATACCTGCAGCAGTACTAGATCATACATGTCATCCCTCAATAATATTTGGCACAAATGCGGCTACATGGCTATTATTTGTATAGCCAATAGGAACATACACACCTTTTGCTGCAGGTTGTCATGGTTGTAGACCCAATGTACCTGGTGAAAATATATGTATATATACTCTACTGACTAGCCAATTCAAATTAGTGGTACACTGTCTAAAACTAATTGAACATGCTGGTACTAACCAGATGCATCCCCAAAATACATGTGAGCAGTTGTCAGTAGCCTACTGCTACATTCATAACACCACTGTTGTATGAAAGATCTCACCTATCTCAGCAGGGCTGCCAGAAGCAGGTAATGCTATGATACTGTTAAAATGGCTATCATCATTGTTCTATAATCACCACTAAAAGTCATTGAAGTAAATACCTGTTGCAGGAAGAATTTATATATGTGACAATGACTTCTTGCCTTTAATAAGGGAACAAGAATAGATAACCAAAACAAAACAAAAACTGAACTATAGTAATGCCATTCCAGCACAGTAAATGGCTGTAGCATGCTCGGGCTTACCATTGCTTACTAGTAAAGTGGATTTTGCCTGCCTTCTGTGCCAGTTTACAGTCCTAAGGACTAAGTGAGCTAAACAGGGTCAGATCCTATACCTTGTTGCTTAAATTTTGACACTTCTATTTTTCCTATTAAAAATCTAAAACTGACTATTTGCATTAAATCTTGCTGCCAGATTATACAATTGAAAGACTAGAATCAAAACTCACAGCATTTTGCTAAATAAAAGCATACATAGTTTTAGCACCATCTTTATTTGTCTATCTGCGTATATATCTATAGATATAGATGTAGATATAGATATATCGATATAGATATATGTATACAGAGGGAGTGACAGAGTATACTTGAAAGGACTGTGAAGGCTTTTATAATGTAAAAACATGCAGCACTGGGGGTAGGAGGTGGCTGCTGAAAGCTACTTATGCCAAGGAAAAGGTTATAATTCCAGTGATTCAAAACAAAGAGCTGGGTGACCATATTACATATCCCCACTTAACAGACTGGCCAACTACAGCTTCCTGAATCAAAGTTCTGCAAAGCTGCTGTTACACATAAATGTTTTGGAGAAGAATAAGAAGCCCAATGAGTTAAACCCCACACCAAACTAAAAATAATCTACTCTAAGTTTGGATTATATTTCCTTAGGATAGTCTGTGCAGTTCACCATTTTTTTTTGTGCTAAAATACTCTTGATGCAGTAGGAAACGACAATTTGTAGTAGTCTCATGTTTACATCTTGGTACAGAATCTACATTTGTAGAAGTAAACTTACCCTAAACATAGATGTTATAATGATCATTTTTGCAAGCCTGAGCTCACCAAAATGATTGGTTTGC
Source organism: Protopterus annectens (assembly GCF_019279795.1). Classification (NCBI taxonomy): domain Eukaryota; kingdom Metazoa; phylum Chordata; order Ceratodontiformes; family Protopteridae; genus Protopterus; species Protopterus annectens. The sequence continues at coordinate 1,065,196,676 of NC_056725.1, read as the reverse complement.
ATGCAAGCCTTTCAGAGCGTTCATGTTCATAGGTTCATAGGAAGGTACTAGGCTATCGGCCCAAGGGCTTACATAAGCCTAGCCAACAGGGTTCCCTGGCTTATGCCACCCACGAAAGTTACTTTCCTGTGCCACTGTGGAGCAGAGACACAGAAGTGATCCCCGAGGTGTATTTCCTATTTCCCATCCACTCATCAAGATTTTTCTTGAAGAGTGCTAATGAAGAACTTTGCTTGATATAGATGGGTAGCCTGTTCCAGAGTATGGGAAGTTTTTGTGACAGAAATCTATCCCGCCATCATGCCCTGTTTATTGTGGTGACAAGGTTTAGGTCCCTAGAGCATGTAGCTCGGAGGGATTGGGATTTCTTTAGGTGTAGCATGTCCAACAGCTCTGAGTTTGACATAGCTTTATATGTTAGGCAGAGATCACCTCGGAGTAGGTGATATGCTATGGAGTAAAGCTGGAGTTTTATGAGACGATCAGTGTAGGGCATTTGTTTGAGGCTAGTAATCCTATTTGTGAGGTACTTCTGTGGCCTTTCCAGCTGCTGCAAATGTTTTGTGAGGTACATTCCAAAAGGGGCATTGTACTCTATAATGGGTCTAATGAGTGTCGAGTAGAGGGGAACAATGACCTCTTTTTTCCTAAATGAAAACCCTTTTATGATGAGGTGTGCCACGTAAAAGGACTTTCTGACTACTGTGGCGATGTGACTATCAAAGGAGAGACTACAGTCCACCTGGGTCCCAAGGTCTATTATCACACATTCAGTGTTGAGTAGATTGCTGCCTATGTAGTAGTTCATGGGTACAGAGTTTTTACCAAAGGGGATGACACTGCACATTTTGGCTTTGAGCTTGAGGCCATGGCTCTGACACCAGGCATCTGTCTCAGCGCAGCCCTTCTGTAGGATGTCCACATCATTTGGGGACTTGACTATGGCTTTTAGTTTGCAGTCATCTGTGAACTTCATTAGCCAGAGGCCTTCTGTGTTAGCCTGTACTTCAGATAAGTAGATACCAAACAGGAGTGGTACCAGGACAGAACCCTGTGGTACTCCACTTGTCACTGCTTTGCTCAGATTTGGAGTCTGCAACTTTTACAGTGTGGGTTCTGTCAGTGAGCCAGTTGGCAACCCATCTTGTGACATAGGGATTTATACCTAGTTTAGTGTGTTTAGCTATAATTCCAAAATGGGGGATGGTGTCGAAAGCCTTGGTGAGGTCAAGATAGGCTGTGTGAACCACCTTACCCTCATCTACGGCTTTGGTGACTGCCTCAAAAAAGTCGATCAGGTTCAGGAGGCACGATCTGCCTTTCACAAACCCGAACTTGGTGGGATCCAGAGTTTGGAGGTTACCAATGTCTTTGTTTATGAGTTCCATGATGATACGTTCCATGGCCTTGCAGACCAGGCTCGTCAGGCTAATAGGTCGATAGTTACCGGGATCAGTGGTGGCTCCCCCTTTGTGGAATGGGACAACTGTTGCTGTCTGCCATTCAGTGAGCACAAAGCCTGATGCGAGGCTATTATTGAACATGGTGCTTAAGTGGGGAGCCAGTTCGTTCTTAAGTTCATGTAAACGCAGCCTGGGATGTTGTCCGGTCCCATGGATGCTGTGTTTTTGGATTTAGAGAGTGCAGCTTTTACCTGCGTAGTTATAATTACAGGGACTCTGCATTCTTCCTGTATAGATATGGGCCCTTTGGGAGGGGGGGTAAAGTTAGCACTGAACCTATCTGCCAGGACGTTGGCAATATCAGTTGGTTCTGTGATTTTCATGTCAACAGACAGAGAGAGGCTAAGCCTTGAGAGTACATTATTAGGAAAAGAAAAATACATGTCCCCAGCCTGGCATAAAAATACACCAAAAAATAAGGGGGTGGAGGGAGCTGCTACTCCAGTAGTGATGATTCAGACATCTATTGCTATGCTAAATTTACTTACATAACTGTACTGTGTTCTTCATATTGATTTCTGTGCAGTAGCCTTAGCTATACAAGTAGATTACCATAGCTTAAAATAACTGGGAGGTGAGAGGGAAATGGTCTTGGAACCCTGGGGAATGGTCTTAGCAAAGCCTGACCAAGACTTAGACAATGAATCTAATCTATAGTGACTTGTAAATGTATGCACAGAGGACCAAGTTGCTACTTCTAGAAACATTCTAGAATCCAGCCCTTTCCAAAAAGCCACAGATGAGGCCAAGGACCAAGTAGAATGAACCTTGATTTGGCCTGGAATGGTTTTGTTGTGGTGGGTAAAAACAGTCTGTATTGAATCAGGATGTCTCTCTCTCTCTCTCTCTCTCTTCTACTGGCAAAGAACAATAGATCAGAGATCCTGCAAGATTTTGCTCTATCAATATAGTACCTGAATTTCTGTGCACATCCAAGGTAAAAAAGTATCCTATTTCTTTCATACTGGGTTGTAGAAGAAAGACAGGGAGTTAGACAGCTTGCCTATAGGAAAATTCACATACCACTGTATGATGAAATAAAATATTAGCTCTTAAGGAAACCCTGTCTTTGTGGAGAATGAGATAAGGCTCATCTACCATAAAAGCTTGCAACTCAGATACTCAATTAGTAATACTGTATCCAACCTCAGAAACCTCAAGTCAGCCAGATGAGCTGGCTCAAATTGGGCATGAGTTAGTTAAACTAACAACAAACTAGGATTCCAAGGAAGGGCCATCTGAAATCTAGGATGCTTCTTATGCCACACACCTTTCAAAAACATTTTCACATGAAACTGCATTGAAAAATGGGAATCCATGGACAGACATGTTGAAATGGCCAAATAATAAACCTTGACTGAATAGAAAGACAGGCCATAAGATAGTAAATCACATAAACAATGTATAACTAGAAAACACTAGAGCTAAACTGATTCTGGTTTGTTTTTTTTTTTTTTGGCACCTACTAGAAAACTTTTTTCTCATTACCAATAAATGATTTTCTAGTAGCAGGATTTGCTTCCTCTTTTAATACCTGTTGCATATCCTCATAAAAAAGATGGCATAAAGGTATAAAAATTCCAAGATCCAGGCTGTTAGTTACAGATATTATGGAGAGGTTGTATCAAATACCCTTTGTCTCGGTGGAGTAAATTTAGTCTTTGAGGACTTTGTGGTAATTTCCCCTAGCCATTCCAAAAAAAGGAGAACACTATTGCCTGAGCCAGAAGGAAGTCACCACAATCATCTTTGGAGAGTCTTTCTAAATCTTCAGAATGGCCCTTAATATTACTAGAAAGGTTTGAAAAATATACAAGAAAATTCCTGTCCAAGGAAAGGAAGAATACATCCGTTTTCCAGGTCTTGAAAGATGGGCACTTGGAACAGAAATTTGCAAATTAATAGTTAACACTTGAGACAAGAGAACTATTTCAGGAATTCCCCACAGAAGAATCAAATCTTAAAGATCCCTAATAGAATTTTCATTCATAAGGGTCTGTCTTTGTCCTGCGCAGCATGTCTGCAACACAATTTTGCTCTGACAATGTGTAAGATAACTGTAGAGAGAGAGGGCATGCTGAAAATCCTTATTGCAGGCTACCATGACAAGTCTGTATAGAGGGTAAGAACTGGTTTTCCCTTTCTTGTTTATGTACCACATCACTGTGATATTGTCTATAAACATTTGTAAGGGTGCCAGTGCCCAAAAAAGAAAGAGAGACATGACATTTACAAGTGCCAATATCTCAATTATTTTTATGAGATTTGGTCTGTCAGGTCTATAGGAAGATCTTCACTTTTAGCCCAATAGGAATTGCCCCGAGCAAAGTCTGAGGTGTCTTTAGTGATTGACTGCTTTAGAGCTAGAAGGGAGACTAGGAGAATATTTGTCATTTGCGGAATCTTGCAGCAGGTTTCATGAGAGCCACAGATGTGATGAGGAATTCCCTTGTTGATATAATGATGTAAGTAGAAAAACTCAGGATTAGATCTAGCTATAGATCTACTTTATCCTGTAGAAGAAAAGCTCTGTTAACTAAGATGACCAAGAGAAACCCCAGGAGAAATAGCCATGTGAGAATTAACCAAACAACAAGTCTGTAAATTCTGCTGGAATCCCAATGTGTGTAGGAGATCCCTTACCCCAATGAGAGATTCCTGACACTTTGAAAAATTCTTTGTAAAGAAAGGCCAGTAATCTAAACAATGAAAAAAGTGAACACTTTGAAGTCTGCAGTAGGTTATCAGAGGAGCTAGATACTTAATATATTCCCTTGTAGTGGTGAATAGACCACAGGATAATGCTAAGTAACTGATAATGTGATCCAAACTCACAAAACCATTAGAAACATCTGACGTGGATCTAGGAAAGTGATGGTATCTTCTGAAAATCTAAGGTTACCAAATAACTCAAAAGGAAATTAAGGGAAAACATTTAGGACTTGATATAAGAAACAAATGAGATGAAAACTCTTATCCTTTATGAGGAGCAAGGAGATTGTCTAACACCTCCTGAGAGAGGGGATGGAAAAGAAGCATTAAGTCTGTGAAGTGAGGGGGAAATCCATCAAAAATGAGGGAGGAACTTCCTGTGTGAAAAGTAACCTTGATGGATTTGGGGTTTGCCAGGTGTAAGTAGGAGTCCTGTAAATAATCATGCAGAGTTATTAGACTGTATTTAGTTCTTGAGGGTTCTTCTCTGGTTTTGGGAACTCCCTGCTATAGCTTCTTAAACATTTTTTTTACCAGCAGTTTGCTGAGACTATTTATTTAGCCTTAAAAGATGTTAGTAGGGGGAGCCAACTTTAAAAAAAAAAGCTGAAAAACTGAGAGAACCGATGAATCAGCATACCTCTCTCGAAACACTTTATAATGACATTTGAAACTGATGATCCAGAGGCAACTGTCTATCCAAGGGAGAATTCAAAACTTCATTTCTGACCTCTTCAGGAAGGTAATAAGAAGGTAACTAAGAAATATTAGAACAGTTTCAATAGAAAGAGCCAAAAGGTGGCATCAGCAAAATCATAAGTACGTTTCAGAGTGGGTGATCACTTCAGACAAGGAAGCAAACAACTACAGAAAGCAAATTACTCCTCAGGAGAGGAAACAGATGCTAAAATATTCCTCATGTTCTCAAACAGATATGCAAATACATAAACATTTGAGCTTGATAGCTGAGAAGTCTGAAAACAAGTGGCGCAGAAGAATACACATTTTTCCCAAATCAATCAAAAGCCTTCCCATTCTAGTCTGAAGGGTTGGGAAAATGAATAACCAAATGTCTAGCAGCAGCTGGGTTCAGTAAAGTAGTAACTGCTGGTTCTGATCTAGGATGAGTATGTAAAAATATGAAAGATCTGAGGAACTTTATACAGTCTGTTTGCTTTCAAGGGGCAGTAGGGTGGCTGTCAGGTAATTTGCAGGCTGTGACAAAAACATCCCCAAATCAAAAAGAACAGAAGGAAAGGGAGCAGGTTCTAAAAATTCTATTTGTAACAAATCATTCAACTCCCTGAGGGACTGAGAAGCATCACTGTTTCCTAACTGAATCATCAGTTTAATTCTGGAAATTGTAGAAAGAAAGAGAATCCTTGAAAGGCACTGGCTGAAGGCACAGTCTCCTCAAAATTTAAGACTGAAATCTGTGGAGATGAAACACAATCATCAATCTTTTGATTCTCTTCAGAAAATGAAGGATGCCATTTTCATTTACAGAACTATTCATACAGGAAGGGCTAAACACCCGCACAAACCCCTGAAGTAATCTCAATAAAATCCTCTTGTCCAGAGTAATTAAAACAGATGAAAGCACATATGTAATTCTTTGTTTCTTTTGGTAGGAATGTTTGGAGAAACAGAACCAGTATTGCCAGCAAAAACTCCAGTAGGGATGGGCACGTATTTCTGACTAGTCAGAGTGGCACTATCTGTCTCTTCTCCCAGAACCGGCAAGACTGTCTGTCTCTTGCCCACCAACAGCACTCCAACAACCACAGAGAATGCGGCTGAACCCTGGTACATGGTGGCTGTAAGGGTTACACCAATGAGACCCAATTAAAAGACTAGTGGTCTGAAGAGCCAGCTTTTGGCCACAGCAGATTCACCCACCTGCAGCTGAGGCACTTCATCAGCCTGTTGTGTTGGTAGAGGCTGCATAACAAGTTACTACTTTTTGTGGCCAGAAGAAGGAAGACCCAGTAAATGAGGTCCCATGGTTAAGTCAAAAAGTTGCCTGATTTCTAGGTAATCCTAACAGCGATAATCAGGAAAACAGATAAGTTGTGAAAGAGTAATTTTTCTCCCTGATAATACACAGTAAGAAGCAGTTTAAACACTTACCCTACCCCAAAAGTAAAATAAACCAACTTCCCATGAAGAAAAAGAAGTTTAAAATAAGTCTTAATAACTTTTATAACACAAAAGTAAAAATTTTACATTCCTGTTTAAAAGTAATTAAAAGTCAAATGGCAGTCTATAAAAAACATTTTCGCAGTTTTAAAATTCTTATTTTACAGAAAAAGCACAATTTCTGTCAGAAAAATTAAACTGTAAAGTTTTTCCTCAGAGAAAACTTATCTGCACAGCAATGGAACAGCATTAGCCTACTGTCAGTTCTTGAAAGTCCGCAGAGGAGTGCTCTCTTTAGGTGCAGGAAAAGTCTGAAAGGCTTGGGACCCAAACCTGGATTTTAGTCAGCCCAGCTTGAGCTGACTAATGATTTGGGCATATGGAAGGTGCCCAGAAGTTTTGGAAGTTGGACTGCTGTTATATCCTGGGCAGCATATAATCCATGTGGGTTAGGTGGCTCCATATTGAAATGTTGGCACTCGTAACACTGAGTGCCAATCTGCAGAAAGCAAGACACCAAAACATAAGGAGAATTGTAAATACTGAACATCATTCTTCTCCTATGAATTTCTTTTTTTTCAAAGGGTCAAGGCCCTCTGCACTGCACAATGTTGGGGGGGGGGGGGGCAAGCTAGCCCACACTTATATATGCGAACTAAAAAATCATCATACCTTATAGAAACGGGAATATTCAGAGAAACGGCCAACCTGGGCTTAGTAGATGTAAGTCTGCTTTTTTCAGACATTCAGTCACAGCATTATGGGACTTGCTCATGCAGATTCAAACATTTCAAACAAGTACCAGCTTAAGGCCACTGCCACTGTGACCCATATCATAGAACAAGTTTTGGTTTTGAAACTATATGTTAAGAATATTGACACAGCAAATGTCAAAACATTGAAGTCTTTCAGACTTCAGCACAGCAAGCCATCTGTGTAAGCACAATATGTCAAAAACAGAGCTGCAGTGTATGCATATGTTCATTTGATATCAAAGCATTTTTATTGAGGGTAAGTCATTCCTTCACCTGCTCTAAGAGAGTGGTGCACCTCCATCATCTCTGCCTATTTTATTATTCTCATGCTGATGGCAAACAGACTTGAAGAAAGAGGGAGGCTTGAATTTCTCTCCCTTCTCTTAAGACTGACTTCAGAGAAAGTGCATATCAGATTATCACTTTTGAAATAATTTCTGCCAAGAAATGACATACTCAACAGAAGTCTTATTTAGTTATTTATTTTTCAATTGTTGACTGACTGAATCCCACTGGGTTAGTGTGCTCTTTTCAAGGGAGATCTTAAGTTGTATTTAAACTAAAAGGGGGAAATTTGGCGAGACCATTCCCTACTCAAACAGGTCCTGTGGGATCTTTTACATCCACCTGAGCTACCAAAGAATGAAGCAGATGGGACCTCAGATTAGCAAGTCATTCAAAGTAGGAGTGCAACACTGCCCCCCTCCAATGCTGTATGGTATTGCAGTGCCAGCAGTTGAATTATCTGGATTATTTTACCTGCTGACTACGAGTGGCCACGGTGGTGCAGTGGTTAGCATTGTCACCTCACAGCAAGAGATTCTCTGGTTCAATCCTCAGCTGGGGTGGCTTCTGTGTGGAGTCTGCATGTCCTCCCTGTGGTCGTGTGGGTTTCCTCTGGGTGCTCCAGGTTCATCACAAAGACATGCTGCAGGTGGATTGGACACTCTAAAAAATTGGCTCTAGGTGTGAGTGCATGTGTGTGTGTGCCTTCTCTGGAAGGTTGGGCACCAGGCTGGCAACTCGACACTGTAAAACTGCACTGCCAATCATGAGCAGACAGGTGATCCACTGTGGTGACCCCTAACTGGGAAATGCCAAAAGAAAATTTTACCTGCTGACCAGGTTAGTTACATGCCTTATTGTAAGGATAACTCAAGGTGCCATTGACACAAAGGGACATTTGGCTATACCATGAGGAAATCTCCCTCACTCAGGAAAGAGAATGCTCATTTGTGTTCTGCAACACCTCCTTGCAAGATACTATGCTTATCAAAATATTAAGAGAGCCTGTGTTTTCTGTCAAGCGTTAAAGCAAAATATTTTTCTCTGATAGGTTACAGATGCAAACTTTGTTGACTCTTAAACTTTGAAGCCACTGGTGAAAAAAAGAAAACTGTATCAGAAATCCTAAGTCTGATGCAATGGTCTGCCCCAAACCATTGGCTTATGTGGGTATCAAGATGCAGAGAACCTGGGGTGTTCATCACTTCAGTGAAAACATTTATCTTTACAGGCATCCTACAGTTTTGTAGCTGAACTCTAAAAATATCATATGATTAAGATTATTCTATGTAATGTATCTTGATTATTATATGCACTTATCGTTGTATGTAAATGCAATGTTTATAATTTTATTTATTTTTTTATTTTATTTTTTGAAGTACCCTGGATTTTAGAAAGTGCTACAAATATAAATGATGACAAGACTGGAAACGATGCATTTTCAGTGATTGCATATAAAATAAATACATTTTGCCCTTTTACTTACACCATACAAATGATACTATCCCACCATTTAAATATTTGTATGTTTTTCTCCAGTAGCAATTTTGAATATCAACCATAGCACATCTTATCAGGAAAGAATTGTACATTGACTGACTCTTACTTTATGAGGAATGTCATGAAATCAATATGATTTGATCAAATTTAATTAAGTTTATAGAAAAAAAGAGAAGAGTAAAAACCTGTAAACCTTCTTCTACGTCAGACATATGCAATGCAGATTCTAGTATTTTACCCTGATTTGGATTTAAACTGTTCATGTATTTATCATGTATCTCTTTTCAGAATGAGATAAAAAATTACTTTTTACAGCTTCCAAAAGTTCTTGCAGTGATTATGAAAACAGATGTAAGGATGGAGTTTTGGAATGGTATACACAATGGCTTAGATTCAGAAAGGCTAACTGAAAGAGGTAAGCCTTAACATAGTCATTTTCCCCTCCCTTGGTAATTTTTCTCACTCTTAGACCATCTTATAACTGATGTTTCTCACTAACGGGGACCTTAGCACAAGCAGCAGTCTAACAGGCAGAGCTGCATTACAATGCAGCAATCTGGGGATGCAGCTAATATCAATTAGTCATGTCGTCCACCCTGGAAGTTCCATTTTGTCTTGATTTATACAGCTGAATGATTTACAGAATCACTCAGATACATAAAATGTCATTGCTGGAGGAAAAAAGCTGAATATTGACAATCATTGGCATTCAACCATCCATGTCTATGAAAGCAGTTACAGTGCAGGTATATCCAGTAAAAAAAGTGGTAGTGGGGGTATCAGTTTGTGTGTACATGTTTATAGGGGCATGTGTGTGTGTGTGTGTGTGTGTGTGTGTGTGTGTGTGTGTGTGTGTGTGTGTGTGTGTGTGTGTGTGTGTGTGTGTGTGTGTGTGTGTGTACATGTGTTCACTTCTATGGGTGTGCTTATGTATCTGCTGGGTTTAATAGAAAACTGAGAGATGTATTTATATGTCTACCTGGGTGGTCACTCGGAGAAATTAGGTAGGCAACTGAGAGATGTGTGTGTGTGTGTGTGTGTGTGTGTGTGTGCGTGTGTGTGTGTGTGTGTGTGTGTGTGTGTGTGTGTGTGTGTGTGTGTGTGTGTGTGTGTGTGTGCACGTGTACCTGGGTAGTTATTTTGGGGATTAGGTAGGAAATTGAGAGTGTGTCTATGTGTGTGTGTGTGTGTGTGTGTGTGTGTGTGTGTGTGTGTGTGTGTGTGTGTGTGAGTTTTGAACTGTGCTTGTGTGTGGATGGGTGAATATGTCCATAACTGTGATTGACTGCTGAGGGAGCTTGTTTGGTCATAGTTTGGTGTCTGTGTGTTTGCATGCATGTGTGTTTGTCTGATTGTCTTTGAGTGCATGTGTTTGTGTGTATGAATGTGTGCTTGTGAGTGTAGCAGGGTGCTTTTGTCAATGTGGTACATGTTTCACTAGGCAGAGCACTTCTGCTGACATCCCTAATAGTGCTAGTGTTTGCTAGTGTGCAATTCGAAGACATGTTAATAAGCTGATTATGAGGTCTTTCTCATTGTGATCATAGCTGTCTCTGAATTACATTTTCTCGTCATCATGACAATTGATCTACTTGCAGTACATAAATACTGTGAATGGTGAACCTTTAACTGAATCATAGGCATTGTGCAAGGGTATTAAAATAACTCTGTGGAAAATTAAAGGCAAGAAATGACAATTGCGAGTGCTATCAATTTGACTCATATTTGGCAAACTTACAAACCTACTCTATGAAGTACTTCAATTTTGTATTTTTGACCTGTGGTTTACAAAGTAACACTCAAGAATACATCTAGTCTTATTTTTAGACAGGCTGCAGTTATGAATTATGTAGTGTCACATTCCCACTTAGTAATCATATTCACAACCGCATGTACATAGTTTCACATATTTTGAATAAGATAAATAATCACACAAGCCCTATGACAATACTTCTCACAGGCAGTAATGAAATTCATTACTTATACGTCAACATTTACTTTCGAATATTGTGCTGCTCAGTGTCCGCTTGTCATTTTTCTGATCACCTAAATTAAAGTTGTATGTCTGGCACTTTTGAATGTTCATTTTCCATTGAAATGAGTCATTATGCATTCATATATTTCAGAAAACTTAGTACTCTGTCTTTGTCACAGTTGCCTTTCTTCAGTCTTCTTAAGAGCCTGAGTGTGCTTTAACCAAATCAGTTTAACACACTTTATGGAAATTTTCAAAACTAATGAATTTATTTCAGTAATCATTCATTTTGTATCCCAGGACTTGCTTATATAATTGACTTGTATAATGATGTGTAGTGGTGAATGTCTGTGTGTGTGCGTGTGTGTGTGTGTGTGTGTGTGTGTGTGTGTGTGTGTGTGTGTGTGTGTGTGCGTGCGTGTGTGTGCGTGTGTGTGTGAATGTTCATATGCACATTATGCGCATTTGTGTATGTGCTTGTTTCATAAGGCAAGAAAGAACATTTTCAAAATGTAATGGATACATTCAGTATGAGAGAATATTCAAAACGTTCAACCAGATATGTTTCTAGAAGGTTCAGAACATTCCAACTTACCTCTTATATTTTATGCTATGAGCAAATAAATGCATTTCCACAAGATCTGCATTTTTGAGGCAGATTAGAGGTGAAAATTATGACAAATTTTTCAGAATATGGCTGGGACTGAGGCAGACAACATCAGGTCTAAGCATTTTTTTCCTGAAATATTCTATCCAAATGTAGCAGAATAGTGAATAAGTATACATTGAAAATTATATTTCTTCCCTCTTACGTAGTGACAGTAAACATTATGATGAGGTAGCTTTTAAACAAAGAGGAGGGCTACCTTATCTCTGCATGAAAGAAGCAGTATTATATTGATTTATGTAAAGTTTTGCTGAAAAAAATGGTGCAGATTTTTTCTCTACAAAATGTTAAGCTGTTGGTAATGCATTAAAATACAGAACTGGGCCTTCCTACTTTTTTGGACAAAATCTAAATAATTTTCTGAGTCATACATGCCAGCTGAGTGTTCATTTAACACACATTAGAGTAATGGCATTCCCAGCAGGGTCATCTGAAATTATTTTATTTATATTTCCCCTTCATTATTTGGCCATGCTGTTCTAGCCATTCAGCTGTGGTTTTATAGCTTTTTCTCCATTCTCCATGGTGCTAAGTGTGCCTTATGTTCATTTGCAACTGTCATCAAACAATGAAGGCTGCAAATGGTTTAGATACGTTTTGAATAAGCATTCCGGCCTTTCTAAAGCTTTTCAGAACATGAAAGAACATTAACATCACTTAAGGTTTTAATGTGTTTCCTGCTAAGTTTTGTACTACTAAGGTTATGAGGAAACTTTATGAAAACTATACAAATGACTGTCAAAGTTTTTAAAGTTGGTATGTTTTATGCTACTTTCTAGATATGAAATCATTTATTTCCTCTTAACTTTCTAGCATTAGTATTGTGTTATGGGGTAGAATGTTGTTTTGTTAGTAAGTTATTCATTTGTTAAACAGATAAGACCCAAAAGGTAAAAGTTTTTATTTTAAGGGTTAACAAGTTAAAAGTAAAATTCTGAGTGCACAAAAACTGTATAAAAATGCACTGTCAGTGTACATTTTTATGTGAAATAAATAATGTCAAAACTAAGCAGATCTTAATGTTAAAGTGCTGTTAGTTTACTTTTAACATTTTTTTATTTCACTTATTTCATATGTTTTTTTTTCAGCCTCGTTTAATCATACAATGAATAAAAACAGGTAAGGGCTTTTGGGACAAACTCCTTTCATCAGAGTACTTAAAAAGTTATTATATTTAAATAAAAAGACACCAATAGCATTTCTGAGGTGAGGTCTCCACTGCTTCAAGACAGATTTTAAAGGTAAAACGTCGTTCAAACCTGGAACCCTATCAGCTCTCAGTTGAACTATTCACCTTATTTCATTCACCTCAGTTAAATTAACTTGGTTCCCTCCCCTCAAATTCATATTCACAACTTACAATACCAAAAACTTAAGGTTGCGTCCATGGTTACCCCTAACATGTTGATACAAAGCATTATGGATGTTCTTACATCTTATAGCAAATAAATGTTGTAATATCCTGTCTTTAAAACAAGAATTAGTTTTACCTACATAAAATGAACTGCAGTCATTACACTTGACAAGATATATCACATTCTTCATTTGATAGTCTGCATAATGTGCAAACGAATAACATTTACCTGTGATAGGATGAATACATTCTCTGTTTGGTGCTATACTTGAACAAGCCTTGCAATGTCTACATGCAAATGTACCTTGCCTTAAACAAAAATTTCTATTAGCCCCCTTAATTGTATTATTGCATAATAGATCCTTCAAATTTCTATTTTGTTTTAAAACTAAAAGAAGGGGATGCCTCTACAATGTCTTTTAATTTATCATCTGTCAATAAAATTTTCCAATTATTTCTAATTATATCACACATTCCATCTATATTATTACTGTATTTAAAATTACATGTGATTTCTGGTTATTCCTTTGATATCTGGTCTGGGTAGCCATCTTATTGGTATTCAAATACCAATGGAAAATTCTAGTTGCCCTATCCATTTTGCTACTACTGATAAAATTATTAACTCTGTTGCCCTTATAGCCTCTAGATCTAAAACACATGGTCAATGATTTCACTTGTTCATCAAATATTACTTCCTCTATGCACAATCTGGAAGTTCTATACATCTGTCCTTTCATAATATTATTAAAAACATGCATTGGATGCATACTATCATGATATAAAAAGCTATTCCTCCAACAGCTCTTACTAAGCATGGAAGTCTGTATTGGCCCATTCTGTACCCTTCTCAATCATACATCCAAAAAATCCATTTCTTGTTTAGAAAAAGAAATGCTAAAGCATAAAAAAATTGGTGGTCCATTCAAGATATGACACAAAATCAAATAAATCTTCTTACATTCCTTGCCATAATAGAAACACATCATCTACAAATCTTGCATAGTATTTTGACCACTGATGCTGTCCCTTAAAAATAACGTTATCTTCCCACTAAGCCAATACATTTGCATAAGAATTTGCACAGGGTGTCCCCATGGCAATATCTCTCAACCTCTTAGAACAAAAAATCTGGATACAGCCTAAAAAGATGGGGGGACAAATAGGGACAGATTTTAAATATTGCTCTTAAAACTTAGAAAGTTGATAGTATAGTAGGTTTTGCATTCACATGAATTTTCTGAAGGATGTGGAGTCTTAAACTCGAGTGTTTGTCATTATAAAATGACTTCAGTCCTCAGCTATTTGCCAGAAAGGAACAGATTTAGGAGGAACACACCAAAAATATGAGGCAAAATTCTGGACATTCTGTGAAAATCTGTGCAGTTGAGAGGTATGGCAATGGTTAATAATTTCCACTGATCCACTGACTTGCTTAAATCTAAATGCAGTGTAACTGAGAATGAAGGACTTCAACTAAAAAGTGCAGGATGGTTTATGTCAACTGCATAACAGCAATTGTTTTGCATAATCCAATTCTCAAATATGTCTCTCCATTGCGTATACATTAGTTGTTCATTTTTCTGCAGTATTAAGTAGATATAAAACTCTCAGCTATGCACTTAAGATGTGCAGTCTCCATAACTAAAATGTTAAAATTTCTGCCCTCCTTTGGGCAAGAGATACAGGATACATAAGATGTACTATTTCTAAGTGAAAAATACCCCTTTTAGTATTCTACTATTATATTTCTCTACAATTAAGCTTCATATAACTACTTTATACTATGTTGTAGTGTCTTTATCTGATGTAGATAAGACATGTTTTTACTTTTGCACTTAAGAAGCTTTTTTTCAGTGAGTATACAATGAAATTTTACAGCATTCAGGCAATCTTTTAATTTTCAAGTCACAACAGTATTACTTCTCAGTATGTAGCATTTTAACTGTGATTAAATTACATCGCAATCTGTTTTACCACAAATTGGTGCAAGGTCACAGAAAGCAACCTGGCCGTACAAGGCTACAATGCCTTTCACATGTTCAGACTTCAAAACGAGCATGAAAGAACCAAAGGTGGAGGTGTATCCAGCTTACTTAAATACAAATAAACCTTGAGATTGGTAAAACAGTACAACTGTCTTAAGCTACTCCAGATCCAAATAACTATGGGCAAAATACCCTACCACATCATCACTACAGATCCCCCACCATGGACCATGAATAGAATACTGCCTACCTGCACTTGCTAGATTCACTCAGTATATGGTCAAACACCTTGGTCATGGAAGACTTCAGCTATCCTTCTATCAATTGGGCAACCTACATGAGCACAAACATGATCGTTCTAAGGTTTCTAGATTTTGTTTATTCAAATGCCTCGGAACAGTTTGTCTGTACCCCCACAAGGGCTCAAATGTCCTAGACCTAGTGCTCACCAACATGAGGGGGGGGGTCACTGCAATACTCCCTGTGTGTTGCCATCCCTGCTAAGGTCAGACGATAAAGCAGTCTCGTATGAAGTAAAGATCAGACCTGATACCCCCACAGAAGCAAAAATCCAAATGAAAAATATCTCCCAAGCAAGCTATAACCTACTAAGCAATGGTATAAAAAGTTTCAAAGCCCCTTCTAACACAGCCAACAATGATTCCTATGTGGAAGAGTACACACATGCCCTTTATAGCCACTTAAACAAATGTATTAACTCAGCTGTACCCGACAGGACTAAAATCTGGTCCTCCCAATAAAATAAGCCTCCCTGGCAGACTATAAGTATAAATAAGTTACATAAAAAGGAAAGAAACTGATATCTAAGATCAAGAGGGAACATACTCAACAGAGGAAAAATACCCACCACAGCTTGAACAAGCAAATCAGATACCTTGTTAAGTCCTCTGAGTTACAAGACAAAATTAGCATCCCTAGCTAAAGACAACATTAAGTCACTCTTTAGCTATGTCCAAAACCTAAAAGGGAATGCCTGTCTGTGTGCCTAACTTCTAATGGATGGTACCACTTACACTGAACCTGAGGAAATTGCCAACCTGCTAGCTGACAGATTTGGCAATAACTTTACTTCCCTGTTCCCACCAGCCATACCGCAAGGCATTCCTGACACTAGTCCTATACAGAGTATCTCCAAAGAAGAAGGCATACATGTGCTCTCCAAGGCTAAAAACACAGCCTCTATGGGACCAGATAACAACCCACTTTGCTTACTAAGCAATCTAAAACAAGATCTAGCAGAACCACTTGGTACTCTCTGTAACCATAGCCTGACCACTGGCTTTAATCCAGCAGAGAAGAGAACAGCTACAGTAATCCCCTTGCACAATGGGGTCTCATCAACCAACCTAGGAAACTATTGACCATAAGTCTAACCAGCCTTATCTGCAAGGCCATGGAAAGAATCACCATGGACCTTGGTCAATAAAACCTCAAAAGTCAGATGTCTGATAAAACAAATGAACACAGTAATTAGGACTGTCTATAGAGATCCATGTGATATAACAGAAGTAAACAGGATATATTACTGTGCAGCTAAACTAATAACTGATAAAGTTCTACCACAGGAACACAAGATAGTGAGGAAAAGGCAGGGGAGAAATTGAATACCATCATGGGAGTATCGATCAGAGAAAAATATAAAGCAATTAAGACAAGAAGTGTCACTGTTAGAAGATTATAGAAGAGGGAATAGATCAACAAAAATACTAAGAAAGAGAGATGTGATAAAAGCAATGCACAGTATTAGAACAGACCAGGATCTATCTTACACTATCGCAAATAACAAATTAAACATTTCAGCACAGGCAGAAAAATTTAGACGATACACAGGTAAATATAAAGGAAAAGAACAAAAAAGTTTTATAGAGAACTGGGAAACAAGGTAAAATGAAATGAAAGACAACCAAAAAAGAAGAAATAGATGCATTTTGGAGAAGTATCTATGAAGATCCTGTGGAACATTAACAAAGATACTAAATGGATAAAAGAAGTAAAATAAAGAATAAGAAGTTTAAAGGTACAGGATATGAAATGGGATGAATTAACAGCCAGAGAGATTGAAACAACTTAAGAAAAGCCTCTAATTGGAAAACCCCAGGCCCAGATGCAGTACCCAACTTTTGGTTAAAATTATTAACATCTTTGCATGAAGATTTAGCCATGAGTAAGAACTATTTATATGTGCTCACCAATCAGACACCAACCTGGCTAACAACAGGTAAAGCAATGCTCCTACTTAAGAGTGCAAGCTACCCTAAAAATTATACACAAATAACTTGCCTTCCGACGATGTATAAACTATACATGGGAATTGATGCTGACAGAGTTTATAGTCATTTAGAAGAAAACTCAATTATGGCAGTAGAGCAAAAGGGCAATAAATGAAAGTCATATGGAACAAAGGACCATCTGTTGTTAAATAAAGTCATAGTGGAGAACTGTAAAAAGAGGAAAAATATAAGTATGGCATCTATTGACTACAAAAAAAGCATTTGATAGTATCCCACATTCATGGATAAAAGAGTGCTTACAAATGTATAAGCTACACTGATTGACTACATTACAATGCCCATGAAACAGTGGCAGACCACTTTGCAATTAAGCCATGATAAATGACAGATTGTTATCCCAGGGATAAAATTTCAAAGGGGGATATTCCAGGTTGATGATCTGTCACTGCAGCTATTCTGCATTGCCATTAACCCATTAAGCTGTTTACTCAACACCTTAGGCCATGGCTATAATCTGGTTCCTAGAAAACGACCAAGTGTAAAGACTTCTCATCTTCTCTTTGTTCATGATTTAAAACTGCATAGCTCATCAGATGAGGAACTGAAAGCACAGCTGCAGATTGTCAAAACTTTTTCAGATGATATTAGAATGTCATTTGGTCTTGATAAATGTGCAAAAGCAACCTTTAAAGCAGGAAAACTGCAGCACCAGGAAAACATCAGTTTGGGACAAGAATGTGATATAAAAGAACTTGAGCAAGAGGGAATTGATGAAGGATCAGTAATAAAACATGAACAGATGCAAAAAAAAAACTTAGTAAGGAATACATTAGAAGATTTAAATTAATCCTGAAAACAGCGTTGACATCTAGGAACAAAATCCAAGCTATAAACCAATTTACTCTTCATGTCCTATCTTACAATGTTGGAATGATTGATTGGTCTCAAAATGTGTTAGATAGATAGATTAAAACAAGAAGGATGCTTCATGCTCACCAAATGATCTATAAAAGTTAGTACATACCAAGATTATGTATTCCCCATTCCGAAGGAGGGATGGGCCTCCTTGAAACTGATTACATGTATAGATCTGCAATAGTGGTACTGCGCACATATCTGCTGGCCTTACAACACCCAAGCATAGTGAAAGTTTTGAAACATGAGGAGAATAAATCTAAGATGTCTTCTCTGCTTAATCTAGCAGAAGCATATCGGTGTCAAGCAAGAATGGAAATCACACCAGAAGTAGATAAACATTAGGAAGCAACTGAATGCGCCAAAAAACAAAAGAATGAATATAAGATGAAGGACCAGATGAGAAGGCAAGAAATGTGGAAAATGCATAAATATAGTTGCAAGTGTAGAAAACTTCTGGAAGAACCTCATGTAGATCAGGAAAAAATGCAGGAATGGTTAAGGAGAGGGAATTCAAACCAAGAGATGAAAGGTTAATACTGGCAGCCCAAGATAGTGGGCTACGTACACTGGTTTACACAGTCCATTCAACATGTGAGAGAAACAGACAAATGTAGGTTTTGTAAAACTGAATTGGAAACAGTCGCACACCTTGTTGCTGGTTGTGACATATTAATGGCAGAAGGACTTTATACTGAAATGCATAATAATGTGGCAAGACTGTTGCACTGGGGATTGTACAAGCATTATGGTATTGAAGTGGCTGAAAAACACTGGAAACATGAGCTACAAAGCATCATAGAAAATGAAGAATTCTACATGACATGGGATCATCCATTACCAACAGTTCAAAAGACAGATGCTAGAAAAACAGATATAGTGGTCCAAGAAAAGAAGACAAAAATAGCATTGATCATTGAAATTGCCACATCCAGTGACTACAGTGCCCTGCATATGGAGAGACACAAAGTTATAAAATATCAGGATTTGCAAGCAGAGATGAGAGCAATGTGGAAAAAGGATACCCAGATAGTTCCAATAGTAGTAGTAAGAGTAGCGGGTCTTATAAAGAATAGTCTACAATCATATTTAGACATGTTACCAATACATGTAACTCTGTACGAGCTGCAGAAGGTGTCATTACTGGACACATTGGGGGTGCTTCGAAGAGCACTTTTGGCTGACATCAAAGAGTGAAACAATACTAATTTCATGAACTTTAATCATACTTTGACTTAAGAATGGGGTCCATTTCCATCATGGTATTAGACACCCAAAAGATATGGATAAATTAAAAAAAAAACAGAGAGACCTTATCAACAATGACACAGGTAACCTTCAGACTCTTGACATGACCCAGTTTGGTTTTCTCAGGCATAGATCTTGCTTATTAAACCTAGTGGACTTCTGTGAGATTGTCATCAAAGCCCTGGATAAGGGTAAAGCAGTGCATACCACCCATCTTGTTTAGCCAAGGCTTTTGACACAATCTCCCACTCAGGGGTCATTGAGAAACTCTCCCAGCAGATTAACCCCTACATCACTAGATGGGTACCCAACTGGCTCACTGACAGAACACACACTGTCAAAGTTGAGGAGTCCTCCTCCACCAGTAGATAATTTACCAGTGGGATACCACCAGGATCTGTGCTGGGCCCTCTGCTGTTTGGAATCTATTTCTCTGAGGTCAAGGTAAAAGTAGATGGCTTGCACCTTGCCAAGTTTGCAGATGACTGCAAACTGGGAGCAATCATTGAGTCTCCAAATGTTGTTGTATTACAGAAAGGGCTGACACAGACAAATGATTGATGCCAAAGTCACGGAATAAAACTAAACACAAAATAATCCTCATTATTCCCTTTGGCAAAGAAGTAGCCCCTGCTAATTATGCTATATATAGATAGCACCCCTCTAAGCTCAAACCCAGTGGTGTGAGACTTGGGAACACTGGTTGATAGCAATCTAAACTGTGTTCCCAAGTCTCACACCACTGGGTTTGAGACTTGGGATCATAGGTTGATAAAAATCTAAACTTTGATCACTATGTGTCCATAGTGGTAAGGAAAACCTTCGGTATTGTGCATCTCACAAATAAGGGCATTACATCCAAGACTAACTCCACTGTACTCGACCCTTATCAGACCACTAATGGAGCACAATGCACTCTTCTGTATGTACCTCACCAGACACCTGCAGCATCTACAGGAACCACAGAGGTTTCTAACCAAGAGAATCCAGGACCTCCAAAACATTACTTGCATAAAAAGACTGAAAGCCCTGTCACTGTAATCTGTATCATACAGGCTGCTGTCGGGCAATCTTTGCCTGGCCTACAGAGCAGTCTCTTACTCTGCTCTATCTAATGGAAATGCTGCACATCCACAAATCAAATGGGACAAGAGTCACTTCCTCCAGGGATCTCAACCTAATCTGTGACATTAGCAAAACATGTTGGAGGGACAGATATATCTCCCAGAGACTCCTCTGGAATAAGTTCCCACTTTGCATGAAGCAGAGCTTCTCATTGACCTTATTTAAGCACAACCTTGACAATTGGATGGGTGACAGTAAATTCACTCCAGGAGTGGCAACTATGTCCCTCATGGATAGGGGTAGTCGGTTCTGATCATAGAATTGCTCTGCTAGCAATGCCCATGGTCAGTTAGGGTACACAGGGCCATTAGCCTCATAACCTCCTATGAACCTATGAACTTCTAACCATTGAACCTACACTGACACTGACACTGACTGACACTGCCTCTTTTAGGAAGTTACCTTACAGCTATTTCATCAGTCACTTGTACTGTTAACCTTGGAAGATAATGACTAGCAGATTGTATGGTGTGAAGGTGCAAGGATGAATTTATTAACTGAATGAGTAGTAGACCATTATATGCCACTGCCCTGCTACTTTTTTTTTCTTTTCTTTTTTTTTTTTTGGATTGCAGATGAGTTGACATTTAGAAAAGGTGAAGCTAGGTACACCTTAAGAGTCTGCTCTCAGGCCAAATTATTAATATCATATGTGTCCCAACTGGTAACTCCTCTACTGTATGCTGTTTTTCTGATTCTTATATGCACAATGCCCTGTTTTTACATTTCTTCATTGTTCTGCAGAAACCTTTCCCATCAGTACCCTTGTTAAAAAATTACTCAATGCCAAATGATTTTTTGAGAAAAGTTAAATCTTTAACTTTATTTTTAGGAGCCATGAGAAAAGCAGGAGTAGGCATAAGAAGATACTAAGCAGAAGGACACCATGCCAACCTAGCAAGCAGGTACACATTTGTGGTAGAAATGAAGATAAATGCTGCATTAATGAAAACTGAGAAGCCTGCAGTACAAGACGATAACAGGGGCAACTGTGTGTTTTTGATTTGTTTTCTTAATATGAGCCTATGCTGTATTAATAATGGAGGCCAGAAACAAATATAGCTAAAATGGAAGGGTCATTTTACCCAGCACAACCAAAACCTAAATAAGCTAGTCCATGAAAAAATTAAAACAGAAAGCACCTTAGAAATGCATCTCGGTGCTGCATATTTTCTCATCTATGTATAATAAATTAACGTATTAATTAAAAGGATGTTTTTTCATGGATAATAAGTATGTAATCTATAAAGCAGGGCAATAACATCAGTAAGGTGCAGTTCATCCACAGCTGAAGGATGGAGCCATGTCTGATCAGACCAGTCGACTGACTGAAAGTCTAAGTCTCAGTAAAGTTTTATTATTTATGTGTGTGTAGATCCATTAATATCTGCATGTAGAAGGAGACCCCCTGTACCACAACCTTCTTATTATTAACTCTGAAGTTTGTCAGTACTTAGCAAAAGTTATAATATTAGCATTAAAAATTATGTTTAGCTGGCCAATTCCAATGGTACAGGCGATGGCTGGCAAAGTAAATGAATGCCAACTGATATATTATTTTCATATTTAACCAGTGATAATACAGTCTTTTTAACATTTGCAAAATCCTAAATTGTAAAGGTGCATTGATGAATCAGTTATATGACTGCACAGCAGACAGCAGAAACATTAATCTCTCTCTCTCTCTGTAACCCTGAAAACTCATTAGCACCCAATGTCTTGCACAATCTCCCTCCCTACCATAACTATAGGAACGTATCACATTAGGAGGGACTTCATTAACTGCAGTAATATTTATGCAACATTTACTTTTATTTTGTGTTTAGGGCTAAGTGCTTGTGTCCTGCTAGTGTAACAGAACTTCAGCAGGACCAACTACAAGGCAAATGGAATACTTATTTAACAAATTTCTGACAGATGACCCCCAAACAATCATATGACTTATAAAGTTAAAATGTTACATAAAATAACAACTAAATAAACATATGCATGCATTCATTTAGCTAGTAAGGACTTTAAGTAACAGTTTGCATTAATTCTTCCTTTTATTTCTGAATCTTTATCAGCAGCTTATAGAATTTATTAGACTATCTGTTTTACTTCTAAACTGTTACATTGCCTTCTCTAGAATCAGTGATAACCTGCTCAATTACAAATAGCACAATTTGTTTTCATTTTTGCATCCAGTACTTTGCTGTACGGTGCTCTTGGCAATTCCCTAGTAATTATCGCATGTTAATCTCATGTATCCTTTGTGAGAGTGTCCCCATAGTTTTATCCACTTAGAACCTCTCACTATAAAACACCTTGCTATCTACACCACATCAGTGGTCTAATGGTTAAATGAGCACTAAAACCAAAACTCCTACTCAAAAGTGTAAGATCAAAATAAAGATTCCCCAGGATTCAATGATGCTTACACTAAGTGTATTCAAAGTTTACACTTTTCTGAGTGAAGAGACAACACAGACATACCCACACCTTCTTCTTCCTAATTTTAGTTTTCCTACTGATATTCTTGCAGCTTTAAATATTGACAGAGATTCAAAAAGGTTACCACAAAGTGCAGACTACGTATTCACTTAGTGTAATCTTTCGGAGTGACTAGAAAGCACAAAAATCTGATAAGGATGTTCTCGAATACATATTGTATGCACCTGGTGTACACTTAGTGTAGGCTTTATTGAATCTGGCCCATTATTTGTTGTCTGCAGGAAGGTAAGTTATCTCATTGAATTACTTATTGGCTAAACTTGGGGATACAAAGATGCAGATACAAAGAGAAGTACATAATAATAGAGATTATACAATATTAACAGTGTAGTCAAAGTCTGCATAAAATAAGTGCAGAGATTCTGCATTCATTCTTAACACAAGAAAGTGCATATCTGTTTCTAAATGGAGTGTTGGCTTCCTGACAACTATATACAGTATATGCAGATGCTAGGAAAGAAGTCTGAACAGAGATAGCAGAGGGGGCAGAGTTAAAGGAGGGATAGAGAGGCAGGGGGAAGGAAAAAATGAAAAGAAGGGAGGAAAAGGGTCAAGGAGTATTGCAGGGTGAAAGGAAAAGTGGGTGGACAGGATATGTGTGGAGGATTTTTTTCTAAGAATGAAAGTGAAGGGAGTTTTTGCATTATGTACTGAAAATAAAATAATTCAGAAGTGACTGCCAGACAAACTGATGCTTCCATTTGTGAGAGTGTTCTGCAAAGCACCTTATGAGGGGTTCTGCATACTTAAGAGAAAAATGTTTTGTTGGCTTTTGCTCTTGATAATACAGAATCAGCCTGATACTGAGGGCCACATTATACTTACGTAAAACCAAAAGGAATATATCAATCTAAAGTGAAGTAGGACTACCCTTGGCCATTACTGATGCACTATTAAACTGGCAAATTACTGCCAAGAGTTGTAAAGGGATAAATAACATAAAATGAAATGTGGTCTCTGACAGTCGCGTACAGTATAATGTTATAAAGTTTGTAACAGACTATTAAAATGTTCAAAATGTACCCAAGTCTCTTTTAAGTTATGGCAGCATGGTGTTGCATTGCAGTCAACATATCTATCTATCTATCTATCTATCTATCTATCTATCTATCTATCTATCTATCTATC
The DNA here is from genome assembly GCF_019279795.1 of Protopterus annectens. Taxonomy (NCBI): domain Eukaryota; kingdom Metazoa; phylum Chordata; order Ceratodontiformes; family Protopteridae; genus Protopterus; species Protopterus annectens. Next base: position 1,065,172,677 of record NC_056725.1, on the reverse strand, counting down.
CGTCTATCTATCTGTCTGTCTATCTATCTATATGCTATTTAAATGCAATTCTTGCTGCCTCCTGGTGTGCAATTCATGATCAATGTTGCATACCTGTTTAAAAAGTTCATTTCTAATATAAATTTGTACATGAAATGGTTATTTCTTCCTGAACAAAGATAATGCTTCTCTGTTTTATATGTGGTAGTGACAATCATGTTTTCCTGCAAAATATCATCTCCAGCTCTTTCATGATTCATATTAAAAATAATATAAACCACTGTGTGGTTTCATGCCAAATGCCCACTTTAATTCAAAAATCACAGGGACTTTCACCTTTTTAGCAGTCTAATTTATGAATCACCAGAGATTTTCATGATATGCATACAAACAGACTGCATTTCAAATGTCTTGCTAATTTACAACCCATATTGCTTGTCATGTTGGCTTTATGTTCTTTTTTTCTTTCAAAAGGGTGCAAGCTAATATTCAGTCAAGGAATATAAGATTTACATAGACTATTCTGAAGTCTTGAGGGAGTATAATTGACATGTAAAGTAAAGAAATTGAGACATCTTCATGATCGGAGACTGTTTTTTTTTTTTTTTTGCATTTGGAGTTGAACAATATTAGCAATTTTTCATGCAATGTTCCTATTTTTTTAAGTTTCAATACATTATCATGTGCCAGTTCTGAAATGACTAATTCCTCATGTAATGGAAAACACGTGGTGAGACTTTGTGGGATTGAAGCATGTTATATGGAAGACTATACAGACACATCAAATGTTACTTTAATGGAGGGAAGACAAGATTCATTCTGTTTTAGCTCTTTCACACTCTGTTTTTTGTTTGAATGGTATGAGGCATATATTAGTTGGCCTTGCGTCTTGCTCATCCCATGATAAATGATTACATTCTTAGTAGAAAAATTTCACCTCTCTGTTACGTTTTGACTGCAAGCCATAAAAATTAGTATATTCGATGTATAACAGACAATCCCTTTGTCTTTTATGCAAAACATTCCAATAGTACATATGCAACAGTATTACAGTCTGTCGTTGTTCATTTTGTGAGCAATAAATTATTAAAACATTGCTAGATTTCCAAAGGAAAATGCAAAATATTTAATTCAAAACATCAGATGCAGCATACAAAATATGAATCATGTTAGTGTTCTGAATTTATTATTTATTGCTGATGTTAGGCAGCCGTTTGGATCTGACTACAAATTCATGATTCATGCAGTTAAATAAGTAGCTACTGTCTTGGTTAAATGTGCATGAAGCTTGATATGTTCATCCCTGCTTTTTGACATGAGGTAACCTTTACAATCAACAATGTTTTGTTATAGAGTGTACAGCTTCTTGTTCTCTAGTTCTTATTCAATGCAAAATTTGGGAATCAGGTACTTATCTCATATGGTATTAGAATTGCTGACCATCATACAAAGTGGCACATAACATAATTTGCCAGACAGGGAATCAGGAACCTAAAGGGAATTTTTGCAGCCACCTCACCACCACCATCGCCAGATTGAAAAATGACCTTTGAGTATATTACATTAAGCTGATGGGTGCAGAGTTCACATCCCCTGAAATTATTGGGAACAAGATGGCAACACATTAGCTTCCTAGCACCTACTGCACTATGTTAGCATGGCTGTGAATTTGTTTATATTACTGGTTTAAATTTTAATCTGAGCAATTTTGTCTCAGTATTTGCAGTTAGTTGGTCAGTTCATCCCAAACATTAATAATGATTTTCTTTTTTTTTTTTCTCGCTGACAAAACTTTTTGACTTTTTCCTGTTATTGTGTGCCAGGCTTTTTAGCATTTTTCCTGAGACTTTAAGGATTTTGTTGAATTGCAGAACCCACATTGTTCAATTTCTGTACTAATTAGCAATGCTTTTCCCATTTTTGTAGTGATTGTTCTTCATAGGTTCATTGGTCTTTACTAGGCTAATAACCACAAGGGCCTTTTTAAGCCAAGCCATGCATTCCAAATCTTTGAAAAGTTGTGATACCCTTGATAAGTGTAAGTATGGGCCTGGGAGCTGAACCATTTACAGGTTACCTGTTTGCATCAGAGACACAGGTGCAAAACCAGGGATGAATTTCCAGTTTCATATCCAATTGTCCAAGTTGCACTTGAATTGGATTAGGGAGGAACTCTGCTTCATATGGATGGAGAGCCTGTTCCATAGACTGGATAGTCTCTGGGATACATACCTATCTCTCCAGCAGGTTCTATTTATATCACAGGCAAGGTTTAAGACTTTAGAATGAGTAATTCTGGAACTGTTTGTTTTGAGGATATGCAGGAGGTCCATCAGAGTGGGGTCTGACAATGCCCTATATGCCAGGCATAGATATCCCCTCAAAAGCCTGTAGGAGACAGAATACAGGGATAGGACATTGAGGTGGTCTGCACAGGGCATATTAATTACACCCTGTATTATTTTAGTGAGGAACCTCTGTGGACACTCCAGTTGTTGGATATGCCTGGTTAAGTACATACCAAAGGGGGCATTATACTCAATGATAGGTCTGATGAATGCTGAATAGAGTGGAACAATGACTTCCTTGGACTTAGATGCCACACCTTTGTTTATCAGTTGCTCCTCATGGGCTATTTTTATCTTTAACAGTTTGTAACAGCCCATTATGCGTTTTCTGCTGTTACACCATCCAACTGCTCGATAGCCGTAACTTTGGATGATATTCGCCACTCTTCTTATTGCAAAGTGGATTATGGATGTAGAGGTACATGACTTTCTTTTTCTTCCCTGTTGCAGCAAATGTAGTTTCTAATGATGATGACGACTATGATAATCATTATTATTATATTATTGGTATTATTAATATCACAATTTTCAACAACATCATCATTTTAGTGCAGATTATATTGTAAGCTCTGGATATTTGTATTTTAATTTGTTTAGTCTGTGTCATATTACTGCTTTATATAGTCATATGAGTTCCTACTTGCATTTTAACCTCTCTGTTCCTGCACTGACAAAAAGTTTTGTTGGTAACCTTTGCACATGTGGGAGATACTGAAGCTATTTCAGCACAGGAAGCTTGATTCACCTTAATGTGTTAGATTTCTTGGTGATGAGACTATACCATAGACATAGCATACAGTGGACAGGTTATCCACACCAGCTGATGTACCTGGGACTCCTGACATCAAAATAATGAAGACATCAAGGTCCTTGACCTCACTGGCATCTCTATGGGTTATTTATTCTAATACTAGGTCCATCTTCAACAAGTCAAGTATTTTTTCTGATTTGCTGCATGAAGTTGCATCAAGTTGACCTGGCATTCATCAGAGAGCATACAGTTAATAAATGTAAGTCCTTATCTTGTGACATCAGTACTACCAGACATTTGGGTGATAGAACATCCTAGGCCTGGCAGTATCAGGGGCAATGGTCTGCTGGTTTGTTGCACACAGTATCACCATTGCATAAATTATTGTGAGTATGCCATGAGAACAGGAATAAACCGTGGATCTCCTCTCTTATCTACTATCCACCTGACAGTATTTAAAACATTCCTTCAAGAGTTTACTGACTTACTTGTCATCTCAGGATTGGGGTCACCAGAATGTTTATTTCAGAGTGACTTTAGCATCTGGCGAATGATGGGTCTTACCTCTTGTCAACATATTTCTCTGTATTATAAGGAGTCTTTGGCTTCACGCTGGTTGTTTCTTGTGTAACATATAGATTAGGGCATAGTATTGGTTGCTTTACAATGGATCCGTCTGTCTCCACATCATTCAGCTTTTGGTGTCCTTACCTCAGTTAGATCCCAGGAATAATAAACTGGAAGAATGCAGCAATTTAAAAGGCATAACATTTGATTATTTCACTTTTGTCTTTCAGATGTTCCTTTTGGTGACTGATATTGACAAACCAGGTGATGTACTTGCAGTCTGTAAAACAGCTGTATGGTCATCTCTGAATTGTCTTTTTCTGACTTGTGCATGACTTGCCTGATTTTTAATCCCAAAACTTTGGTTTGATGCAAAGCTCTGTAGTATCATGAGGATGAAGCAAAGACTCATGTATAAATGTAGGTGTTCTGTTCCATTTGATGACATGTTTAGGCTTTATGATGTAATGATACTTATCAAGCTAAGGGCTTATAAATAAGCATCATTCCTAACTAGACAGACCTCATCTGGATTGAATTGGCTAACAGCTCATTCACTATCTGTAAGTTGCTTTCATTAAAAGAATACAAATTAGTTGTCTGATTCTTTACAGCTAATCTGGTATCATTGAAGACAGTAACCTCCTTTAGACTAAGCTTCCACAAATATTGTTCTATCCATAGATTCTATGTTGGATTTGGTATGAGTTTCATATTCTAGGTTACAGTGCAGTAATTTTGTCTCCGAGATTTCAAGCATGTTTCCTGTTATCTGTAGCCTAGAATGCTGATGAACAATATTATCTACTGTTTACTTTAATTGGTGAGGGACAGTTGTATTTTTATTCTTGAATGGATGTCTTTCTATCTGTTCTGAAGGAGGCTTATTTGACCCCCATTCTGTAAAAGAAAAAAAAACTTGATAATTATTACCTGATTTCTAAATTTCTCAACAATTGTTTTATGGGCAAGATTATTGAAAAAGTTATTTACTCGATGATTGATTCCATTTTGCAGGAATACCGAGTCTGTGATGTATTCTAGCCTGTAATCTTCACTTGGCATAGTATAGGATAGATGCAGTTTTCATTAAGCTTATGAACAACCTCCTTATGGCCTAAGATCAATGTTCACATGCTGTCTTAGTTCTTCATTATCTCACTTGTCAGTATTTGATTTAATGCATCACATAATCTTATTAGATATTCCATGGACTTACTAATGGGCTTCAGATATAACAGTACCCTGATGTTGTTTGCCCTAGTTAAACCATTATTAATGTTGTCTTACAAGAACAGTGTGAATCTGTGTGATGTAAGCTGGAATACTTTATTGTTGATACTATACATCTGTGTGAAACAATTGTGAAATACATTTATGTGGCCATATATTTATTTATTTATTTATTCAATTTGGTAACCGGGGTAGAGCACTGATTCAAAGGGAACTATTTCAGTCTAAGTCCATATAAATAACAGCAGACAAGCAAGTTAACAAGAATTATTATGAATACAAACAAAATGCTAAATGAAGATAGCAATGAATCAATAACAAAAATTAATAATAATAATAATAATAATAATAATAATAATAATAATAATAATAATAAAGTGCAAAGTATGGGTGTCAATAGGAAATGATGGTTAGAGTAAGGAGTGAAGAAGAAGAGAATGAAATACTGAAGGGATACAGCACAAAGTGTAATAGACAGCAAAAGTAAGGTAAGGGCACACAAAAATTAACTATATACAGTATATACAATGTGAAAAAAATGTCCCATATTATTACAGGAAAAAATCTGAGGAAGATAAAGGTATCTGACTAGTGAAAGAGTGAATGCAGAATTTGGTGATGTATCCAGAGGGCACATAGTTTTACAAGAATACTGAGTCTATTACCACAGTGAGGCATATTGGTACAACATTATTTTGACTCCTACCTCACTGGGCATACCGATCAGATAGTTTCTGGTATCTAAACTTTATCAAGTCACTGTATTCCCTTCAAAGCCTCATCTTTGGTGTCTCATTGTCTCAACTTCTGTGTCTTACTGTGCTTGATTTTGGATAATTTACTGTTTTTTTTCTGTATATGGGATTAAATTGGTCTCACTCCCTCATGTTTTGTGTCTACTTTTTTTTCTGAATTAAAAATGAATACCAAAGGGCTCTGGCTGACTATGTTTGCAGATGGCAGCAAGCTAAGAGCAGTCGTTGAATCCCAGAATGACTTAGCCATCCTGCACTAAGGTTTGTCTCAAATAAATACTGGTGCCAAAATTATGGATTGAAACTAAATGCCAGAAATGCATTATTGTATCCTTCGTAAAGTCATCCACCTCAGGGAAGAACACACTGACTATATACCCCTAAGAGCTGATCCAGTTGATTGGGATTTGGGAACTTATGTGTAGAATGTCCTAACTTTTGACCAACATGTGTTGATTGTTTTAAGAAAGTCCTTCTATATTACACAGCCTATAAACAAAGGGATTGTGTCTTGATATATGGATGCCATTGCCTCATTGACCCCCCCCCCTTTAGTCAGCCTTCATTAGGCCATTCATTCAATGCCCATTTTGGCATATATGTATCCAAAACTATGCAACAACTGGAACATCCACAGAGATAACTTACTAAAAGGGTACAAGGCATAAAGAACATGACCTACAAGCCCTGTCACTATACTCAGTATCGTACAGACTGCTCACAGTTGACCTATATCTGTTTTTACAAGGCATCCATTATTGATGGATTTACTGCATATAAGCAAGTCAAATACATCAGAAATACTTAGTCTAGGGATCTCAACCTCTTCTGCAAAACCAAAAGAATGATTTGGAGAGACAGGTATATCTCACAGAGGATACCACTGCTCTGGAATAGACTCCCTATTGACATAAAACAAAGCTCATCCCTGTCCATATTCAAGTGCAACTTAGATCTACAAATAGTAAACAAAAAATGTACCCAAGGACTGCACCCTGTACTACTAATAGACAGAGGTAGTTTCTAAATGCTTTATCCCACCGATGAGTCTCTAAAAGTATCTGTATGATACCAGTTATTTTTATTAGGAGTAATATTTATCGACCATGGGATAGGTAAGGTCAATCTACAATCAACTGAAATAGGTTACTTCAAACACAAAAAGGGCTTAAAATTTCCCATAAGGACAGCTATCTTATTACTTACCTATGAACCTATAATTGGTTTAGTTTACTCACAAAAGCAGTTTAAAGTGTCACTGCAATGCCACTGATATTCAGGTTTATGCCTCATTTCCTGTGGATAATTTGTTTACTGCGCACTGCTTTAATGGGTATTTGGAAAGCATTTAGAACTAGTTGAACTATAATCATCTGAGAGTTAACTCCTCCAAGATTGTATCAATGATTATTTACAATATTTTTAGTCAATTAACTTTCCCAGTCAAGAAACCTATTATTATATATGTTGGCTTGTTGAAAAGTATACCCAGCCTTAGCTACATGCAAACTAGGCTTTTCTTTAGGACACTGTAAGTATTTGTTTATTTTAATTATTTGTTTATTTTAATTATTTCTTTATTCTTCTTTAGAAAAGATATTCTCACAGTGTACCTGTTCAAAACAATTGCTGCTAAAGTGTCCTGTGGGGAGTTACTTTTCATCCAACCACTTAGTTTGTGGACTTTCTTCATCTTAATTATGATCTGCTTAACAAACCAGTGAACTCATTGGTCAAATTCTGGGTTGCGTAGCAAAAAATAGAAAGACTGCAAAGTCTGAACATTGAAAGTGATGGTCTGTGTAGAAACAGAAGTGTGTTATCATAGACATTGGCATCATGAGGTAAGGGAATGTTGTGGTAAGAGGTGCAACACACTCTGAATTGTTGGGATAGTAGTAGGCAAGCATTTTTTTGTAATTCTCTGTTTGTTTTAATTCATGCAATCAATCAGAGACTATGGGCAGTGTAGGACAGCTTTGGAGGACTAATGTGTATTTGTATAAAGCAAGTTGAAATGCTTTATTATGGATGAATACAGTATGTTTTGGTAAATCATAGGTGAACTATACTACTGTGACCATTATTGCTTGTATTCTTCTATTACTACTAGGCATTTGTGTTACATGACAGTCAAGAAAGTAGTTATATTAATTGGTATAGGCCCAGTTGCTTCCTCTGAACAAAAATTGACTAACACTTTTTCTGCTTGTTGAAATTAAATATCCATTATTTAAATTTTGCATGACTAATGTGTATGCATTTATTTATTTATTTTTTTTACCAGGCTTGTACACATGAAAACTGACTATTTTCAGACACAGCCAGCACAAAGTAACTCAGAGGAAGTATGTTGCAGTAGCATATAAGCTATTACATAGTACATTAGCATATTAAACATAAGTTAAACAATGATAATACTGAATGTATTAACCATATTATATTAAGCAATAATTAACACAACAGCATAGTTTCATAAACTCAGTGCAATAACTTAACCATGAATAACATAGCTGAGAGAATAGACACGTTGGTTAGTGGCCAGGTGACATGACCATTTTTGTTGCAAGTGAACTTGTTTTCCTTGAAGAGGTATTTTCTTTTAAATGCTTGTAGAAGTTTGTATAAGAGATGAGTTATTTATGTTAGATGGGGTGAGACTGCCAAAGTGTATATAAGTGTGTGTGTGTGTGTGTGTGTGTGTGTGTGTGTGTGTGTGTGTGTGTGTGTGTGTGTGTGTGTATTGGGGTTTTTACAGAAGAGGAGTGCTTTTTGCACTGTAAATTATATGTGGGGGTCAGGGGACTGAGCGTGGTTTGTCACTGATTTCTAAGTTATAGCAAGATTTTTTTTCAATCGGTTTTGAAGTTGCATATGTTTCTAGATGTATCAGTGTTAAAGAGCTGCACACCAGGTTTAAGGCCAGCTCTCTGTTTTATGGCCAGACGTGTTTTTCTGTAATGAAGCAGTAATATTCTTTGAAAGGACAGTTAGTAATGAAGTGTCCGAGCTTGTCGGTAGTTTGGATAATAATATCTCAGTTCATTTTGGATTCTACGGCAATGATAGGCAGTCTATATTTTAGTTGGAACAGGGGCATTTTCTTTGCTATAACCACTTTAGCTTGTGTGCTGAGCTAAGTGGAGATTTTGTTGGCCCAGAAGAGAAAGGGGTTGATTTTGTTTCGTGTTTACTCAATGTGTGGTTGAAAATTAACAGTCTGGTTTAACTAAAGACCAAGGTGTTTAAAGAAGATGGTTTAAGTATTAGTGTTGTTGGAGTCTGTGATGTGTATGTTCTGTAATGTTAAATAAAGGTTAAATGAGAGCCCATCTGGGCCTGGAGCTTTACCTCTAGAAGTACACTTAAATATCCCTCTTGCTTCCTCTTCAGTTATGGGCTCTATCAATTTGTTTTTGATTGACATATCAACACAAGAATTTATACTGCCCAAACAAGAGCTGATACAATTTGCTTCACTTGGAAAATTACCCATACCTGATTATGTATATAGCTAGGAATATAATTCCCTAAAGGCTACATGTATAGATGTAAAATAACAGAGTTTATTTCCCTCTTTTAAAGCTGAAATTGCCATAGAATGCCATCGCTGTTTAAGTCTAAATTCCAGCAGCTTGACTGACATGAAACCTGATACCCCTGCTTGTGTTGCTGCTCTGTGTAAATATAGTTAATCTCGTTGTGATCTTGTTAACTTATTAATTTCTATACTAACTGCCATATGTTGCATCACTATATGCTCATCCAAAAATATATACATTCTTTGAACATGTATATCCCACAGGGTCCTAAGCTGATTTGACAGCTTGGAAACCTTTATCTTCAAATAGTTCAAATGCTGGGATTTGGCAGAAATAAATATAACATGAAATTCTTTAAATGATTCCTACCAAGTAAATATAGACATACTGTCTACTGGGCTAATTACCATGTATCTATTAACCTCTTCCAGTATAAAGGACATGGTGGATATATCCTCTAGAATCAAGGGGTCTAACTTCCAGGGCCTAGGCATGTTAGGGTTTTGATAACTAGGAAACATTTCTATAAACACCACACGATGATCAAACAAGACAGGAGACATTTGAGAACAGGGATTGAGAAATGGGTCAATGAGATATCCTACTACATCTTCTACTCAGAGGGTGCCCATACTTAACATCAGTAAGTCATGTTATCTGTGATAGAACTTGGACAGCATTAAACTCATCCTTATTATTATTGGTGTCCCTAATAATGAGAACTACAATTCTGAAAAAAAAATCAAGAACAAAAGAAGGCAAATCTTGATTAGGACTATAACCATAACATAACATAACATAACATAACATAACATAACATAACATAACATAACATAACATAACCATATTAAGCATTAACCATCTGCCATTTTCTACCTATAAAATATCAAGTACTTGACACTGCAATGTGTCTTTCATGCCAATAGTAGTACCATGTTTAGAAGAACTGGCTAAACTAGAGTATATTGTATAATTCCTTTGCTTTAAGCATCTGACATGCCTCATCCAAATTTTCAATCCTAGGATGAATAAGATGTCTACATTCAAAGAATGTATAAATCTTTGGAAACAATGATGTTTGATAACTAAGTTCAACCCCCTAATGTTAACAGTAACTGCTCATAATGGCGTTAAACACTGGACTACTGTAAATATACTATTGAACAAATACGCATTAACAAGCTAAACGGAAAAGATAAAATGAGCAGTATGCAAGATAAAAACAGTAACCCACACTCTATATAATATATTCTTTGAATTATCCTTTATACTTATCTACTAAATTTTAACAGCATGTATCCAGGTACAAAATTGATGTAAAGCAATTAGTTATTATGTCTTAGTGCCTTGTTCCATGTAAAATCTTTACTCACCTACCCTTATCCTTTTGAGTGTGGTCTTCCATCAGTTAGATGAATTTTCCAAAGAGTTTTACATCTGTCTTGCTTCCTCAGACTAGGACAGAGCACTAAAGGATGGTTGTTTACTATTAGAAGATGTAGCTGGATCAAGATATTTATCATCAGATGGTAAGGTCTTACAGGATTTAGTCCTGCCATTGAAATCGGAGAAAAAAAACAGATGACTGTCCATTTTCTGGGCTGGATATGTAGGCTATCACATTCACCAGTTCTGGTGTTCTCTGCGGCAGGATGAGCTGTTTTGATGGTAGAGAGGTAGCAAGAGACAATGATACTGCAGCAAACTTTCCAGAGCACACGGAATGCTTTTCTCTATTCTCCAAATGTTCTGTAATTCCTAGTAGCAGGGAAAAGCAATCCATCCTCCGTATGCTATAATCCTATAAGAGAAAACTGATAGCAGTCTTGTGTAAATGTTCCCCTAAAAATACAGTGCTTTACTAGGACTAAGCTTGGATGGGGTGAAGTTCTTCTTATGCACCACCAATGCTGGGGAGTAATCCTGATAAAGACAGATATTACAGTATTACAACACAAAAGTTTTCCCTCTGCTGTTGTGTTTAAAGCTTTCTCTTTATCCTGAAAGATTAAAAATGACATGATTATCTGGTGTGAAGATTGGCCAAGTTTAGGAAGGGCTGCAAGGAATGATCGATATGTTTTAACACAAAAGAGTACACAATGTCTGCTGCTGCAGGCTATTTGGATTATAGTAAGGAAATGCAGTTTCCTTACCATTCAATTCAGTCAGACCCAGCAGTTTAAGATTATTGTGCCTGGAAAACTTTTCAAAGTTATTAATTTTAGCTTTTATTTTACTTACCATAACAGCAATGACCTGATTTATTGATTGGTTCGTTTTTGTATGCATTGTCCATTTGGAGAGAGTGCAGACTCGAGAAAATTAACTTTGTTAGCTGGCATATCTCTTCTTGGTTCTCCTTTACTAAAAATGTTATTTCCGTAGTGTCCTATGAAACTGTGGTTACTGTAGTAATGACAGCATTCAACTTTCTGCCAACAAAGAGCTGCAACTTGAAGTACAGTTTATAATTAAAACTGTTATCCACAAAATAGGATAACAGGTACTTTAGCTAAATACTAACATTTCTATAAGAAAAACAAAATGCTTGACACTTTAAGGTGCTATCATTGGGAATCCTGGATTGGAGCTAAATAATGCTGCCACTTGCTGAAAGCTAGCTTTACTCCCCTATTACCAGTGTTTTGGGATTATATTAGGAGAAACTATTTGATATCTCTACACTTTTGTTACTTCTGATTTTCCTTTGGGAGTGGTGACAATTTTAAGTTCATCACAGGCTTTAAATATCTTGACGTCTGTTTAAGAGTTGTCCTTACCATATTTAAATACCTTAAAGGCTTGAATCTTTTTTTGTTGTATAATCTGATGATATGTAAATTCCATCATATCAATTTACTTTTGACCTTATAGCTGTACCTCTGGCAAATGGGAATAGTTGATTGAATAGATTTATCTGAAGTGAGTAAATTTTGGAAGGGTATACAGTAGGATCAGGTTTGGACTTATCTGGGAAATTGTGCATTCTCTGATTATCAGAAAGGCCAGTAAATTGTAAGTAGTTTATTTATTTATTTTTTGGAATCCCTAAAGACAGTGGAATTCTTATGGATTGTAAAGAAGGCCTTGAAGGAAAAGGTAACAGCTGATGATTGTACTTAACCAAGAGGAAGTGACATAAGCAGTAGTATAGACAGGCACAAGTGACATAAGGGGTAGTATAGGCAGGCACAAGTGACATAAGGGTAGTACAGGCAGGCACAAATGCCATAAGAGGTTGTACTGACAGGCACAGGTGAAATAAGGAGTAGTATAGGAAGGCACAAGTGACATAAGCGGTAGTATAGGTGGACGCAAGTGACATAAGGAGTAGTACAGACAGACACAAGTGACATAAAGGGAAGTATAGGTGGGCACAAGTGACATAAGGAGTAGTATAGGTGGGCATAAGTGACATAAGCAGTAGTAGAGACAAGCACAAGTGACATAAGGGGTAGTATAGGTTACACAAATGACATAAGCAGTAGAATAGACAGGCACAAGTGACATAAGGGGTAGTATAGGTGGGCAAAAATGACATAAGGGGTAGTATAGACAGGCACAAGTGACATATGAGGTAGTATAGGTGGGCATAAGTGACATAAGGGATAGTACAGGCAGGCACAAGTGACATAAGGTTAGTATAGTTGGGCACAAGTGACATAAGGGGTAGTATAGGTGGGCACAAATTACATAAGGGGTGGTATAGGCAGGCACAAGTGACATAAGAGGTAGTATAGGTGGGCATAAGTGACATAAGGTATAGTACAGGTAGCACAAGTGACATAAGAGGTAATATAGGCAGACACAAGTGACATAAGGGGTAATATAGGTAGGCAAAATCAAGAACATTTGCATCTTGGGTAGGATGTTGGACTGTTGGGTGTAGGAAGTTAGGATTTTCAAAATCTGAAAATCTCTAAGCATATTTTTTGTTGATTTCTAAGTTAACCAGATGATGGCAGGTATCTCAAGTCTTTCATATGATTGTATTTGATTTAATAGTTAACTTTTCAGTCTGACTTAAATATTCCACATGGTCAGAAGGGACATAGATGGGGATCTGTAAATTGCAATAAAGAGGTAGTTGCTGTTTGTTCTGAGCTGCCTTTTGATAAGTTGTTTTACTGCTTATTCTTCCCTGGATATTACACCTCTTAATTAGTGTCTGAATGTTTTGCATAACTGTTATACTATCAAATTCAAATCAACTGCAATTATACCAATGCCATTTATTAATTAATCCCTTGTGCTACCTCCAGGCCTTTCTCCAGGATCATCCTAGTGACTTTTTTAGACATCTAATGCTGCTTGTTCACATTTGTATTAATAATTCTAAAACTATATTATATACATGCTATTGAAAGATTTATTTTTAAAACTTATGATGAGCAAATAATTGCATTGATTTTGACCTCTGTCTAGTGAAGCTAAAGCAATATTAAATGTTGCTCATATACTACTTATGAAAATGCAATAATTGTCATATTTCTCTATACATCGCAACAAAAACCTTGACTGCTGCCTTTTGAAGCTAAAAAGCTATTACATGTTGTTTATATTCTTCGTATGTACATTGCAGTCATTTTCACAATTCTCTATATATCTCAAAAACTGGCAGAATTGCTTAGCCTCATATAAGAGGTCACAGAATGCTCACAGCTGTATGTAGAACATGCTGCTGGTAGTATATGTGTAACTTGTATGGTTACTGAGATATTATAAGCTGTTTACAAAACATTACAAAATTAATATTTACAGTTTACTTATGACTTATGCAATCCATCTAAGAGTTAGAATCTAATGCATCTGACTACTGTGAGGATACATTTTTGCTGAAAAGTTTGCAATTTATACTTCTTTAGTAAAGCATATGGTTCTAAAGAGGCAGACAATTGTTTGAACTGTGATGTTAAGTAGGTAAAGCCTTACAATGTAAAAACTGGAAGTCAAGTATAAACTGTTATTTTGAACCACTACAGGTCTATAAATTGCTACTTATCTTGTATGAATTCTTTCATTTATAAAATCTGCTACCCTTATTCTTCCTTCCTGAAGGAAATGGCAAAAATTGTGGTGGTATTACTATGCCATTTCCAAATCCTTCAATAGAGCCATTTTAAAAACATTTAGAGATTTTCTCTGAACTAGACTTTATCAGAATGCGTACACAAGGTAGATGACTCACTGAATAAATGCTAATGCAAGCATTCTTAGGAAACATCCCAGTGGATAGCAAAGCAGCAGCATAAAAAATGTAATTAAAACAATTGAATTTAAGATTTCATACTGTGGATGTTCTTAAAGTGAACTGTGCTTAAACAGTGCTGAAGATGAAGGCAGGTAAAACAACAACTTTGAAACCATTAAAAAGCATACAAATCCTGAATGCAAGATGATCATTGTAAATATTCAGAAGTGCAAATAAGTTATGTAAAATTCATAAATAACATGAACCTTAATAAAACCCATTGCTAAACATTCTGTTGATCATAAAAGCAATTGGATAGCAAACTTTATAAATATTGGGAAGGCTTGAGATGGAAAACAGAACCTGTAGAGGTCATATCATTCAAACCATTACCATTGGTGGAATCGAACTTTATTTGGCACCTCAGCGCCTTCTAATCAAGCATGTCTTTCCATGGGCTTCCCAGGAAATGCCCTCAATGCTGTCCAAAATGTAAAACTTGAAATAATGGAAACTTGCCCTTAATATGTCTGTACAAAGCATCAGTCAAATTATTTTTTTTTCAATATCATATAAATGCTGGTAAATTTACATTTTTAAGGATTTCTTTGTTTTTCTTACATAGAAACCTGGGCAGGATTAACACTGGGCTAGATACTCAACCCTGGCTGCACCTGTCACATTTTTCATCTGGCCAGGTTCATGCCCCAAATTTACCCTTTCAATCAAAGTTTTAAAAGAAATATCTTTTCTATTTACAAAAAGGGGGAATAACTAAAATGTTGAATAGCTCACCCTCTTATTTAAAGACATCCAAATTCCTTTTGATAATAGTGTTGATATCCCTGGCATCCAGATTGTAACTAAGGACCATTTTAGGTCCTTTGCCCTATTTTGTATTTAGGTTTCTATGTAGGAAAACAGAACAATCTTGTCCAATTTATCAGAACAAAAAATTCATGAAAGATTGTTTCTAGAATGATGGAAACTTGTTTAACAGGGAAAATGGAGAAATATCCCAGGATTTAACTTGGTCATAGTGGCAGGATATTTGTTCTACCATCACGTTAGAAAATATTCATATATGATTAAATAAACATTACAGTGTTGTATCCATACATGAGATTTATGCTAGCCCATCAGGAGATAGTGTTTGAGGACACCAACTTTCTTATGTACTGGGATTACCATTTTGTGAATGAGCTTTGGACTGTTGTGGTCAAGTGAATTTCAGGTATGCCAGCCACTTCTATCTTTCTCTTTCCAGATATCTTTCAGTTTGGACCCCACTAGTCTGATAACATTTTCTATCTATATGCTTTTATATTCTTGGGTAGCTCAGTGGTGTAGTGGTTAGCATTGTTGCCTCACAGCAAGAGATTCTCTATTTCAATTCTTGGCTGGGGTGCCTTCTGTGCAGAGTCTGCATGTCCTGCGTGGGTTTCCTCTGGGTGCTCCAGTTTTCTCCCACATTAACAAGACTTACTACAGGTGGATTATACATTCTAAATTTGCCCTAGGTATGAGTGTTTGCACGTGTGTGCCTTCAGAGGAAGGTTGGTGGTAGGTTGGCAAATCAACACTGTAGAATTCAACTGCCACGCGTTCTGCAGACACCAATGATCTGCTGTAGTGACCCCTAATGGGAGCAGGTGAGAGGAGAATAGGATGCTTTTATATTCTTCTTCTCCATGTACCTACCAGCCATGGGATGACCTCTCCAACCTATGATGTGTCCATTCCTTATCAGAACCAGCAGTTTCTACATTTACTGAGCAAGAGTCCACCAGTGGTGAGCATCATCCAGAGAACCATGGGAGAATTTGTGCTCCTGTATTTGCTCCTTCTTCTTCCTGTTGCTTAGGGAGGAATGTCTTTAGCTCAGTTGTATGTCTTAATTCCTCCAGACAGGGACTGTTCATGTTTCAGGACAGAACCTAACTATCCTCAGGCTGGAAGACTGCTTAGCACACTGTCTCAACAAAGGCCTCTTCATTTTGTGTGAACAATACATTGGATTTTTTATTGAGCCATAAAGGCACCCCTAAGTAGCTGATACAAGCATTATATGGGCCTACTATGTCCTCACCTTGCATCTGATATTCCTACTCCTGTGCTGAATGCCACACAAATTTGGTAGACCAAGCTAATATACCTGGTCTATATTGCATTACTGTGGCCAAAGACCCATTGGTTATGATTGTAAATGGAGCCTGTGATGGGTAGCATTAGTCCCTCCCCACAGGATGTATGCACCGGCATCATGGAAACACTATATCCCTCCTAGCCTCTTCTGGTGACAAAATCACTGCTTGAAGTTACACATGCCAGATCATAATAAGGGCTTTATCACTCTCAAGAGATTTCTCAAGAAATGTTCTCAAATTTATTCTGATAGCATACTCCCAAAGCATTGCTCTTGAAAAAAAATTAATTATCTTGCAAATCAGAAGGCACATTGTGCAGAATTAGACAGGTTTTGGGATAAGATAAACTTGGACATTTTTTTGCAGAAAAATATCCTTTTGTGTGAAACATGGCTGTAACAGACACAGTCTTAGTGAGACTGGTAGGGAACTGGGAACTCTTCCTACAGGTGACAATTTCTGTTTTTGACTTTCATGATGAATGCCCTGATATCAATGGGTCAAACACTTCTTATGCTGCATCTACTAGTTTCTTTCTTGCAGATATTATTCTTATTGTATAAGCAAGAATTACAGTTTGCAAAGTTTTCTCTACTAACACATGAGTTGGTTACTCTCCTTTCTGATTAAGTTTTATTAAACAGCAGATCACTCTGATATGAATATTACATTTGTCTCTGAAGGCCATTACTATAGTTTAACAAAAGTATTTTGTTTTGTGCAGCATGACCAGGATTCAGGGACTGGGACAGCCACAAGTGGTAAGACCTCATCAGGAAAATCCGGGGTCTTAAACATAAACCCTACACAGATACGCTAAAAGCCCTATCCCTCTACTCAGTCTCCTAGAGACTCCTCAGAGGTGACTTCTGTCTCTGTTATACAAAGCAATTTCAGACCCTGCCTTGATGGGACTGCTGCATATCTGCAAGTCTAGCTCCACTTGAGTAACCCACATGCATGACCTCAGCCTGGTCTGTGACATCAATAGGACTTGTTGGCAGGACAGATTTGTGTCCCAGAGACTCCCCCTTGAGTGGATATACTCCCTCTCCACATCAAGCAGAGTACCTCATTAATCCTTTATAAGTGCAATCAGGATAACTGGATGGGGAACAGAAAATACACACCTAGGATTTCACCTGTGTCCCTGCTGGACAGGGGCATTGGGTGGTGACTTGTCAGAGCATGGGTTAAATTCTTTGCTAGGCTTTTAAGAGCCTCAGGGCCAATAGCCTAGTAATAGACTAGTAACTTCCAATGATCCTATGACTGCAGCAAAAATAGCTTGTTAGTATGATTTCAGAAAACAGTGATTCAGAGATACATTAACTGCAATAAGGAAAGAGCTCATTAACAGTTACTTTACATGACTACAGCAAGCGCAAGCAGGCTCACTTCTGCTGTCCTTATGGTAATCGCTGTGGGTGGCCGATGCACTACATTAGAAGAAACACTAACCTCACTCACTTGCCTCCAGATATACACACACCTACACACACCAAACCTTTTACCTGTACATGAGTTTACAGAAAGTTCTTGTTGTCTTCTCTTATTTTTCCCAATCCTTCAAAGCTCACGATAGATTACAGTCAGTAATGCCAGTCATTAATGTTTCCTTCTTCATCTTATTCAAAAAATGTATTTGTTTTCATTTTGTTCCTGGCAAGATCTGACTGGATCATGCATGACCATTTTTCAGTATAGTAACAGAGACAAAATCTCCAAAAATATGTTGATTGAGAAAAAACATGCAAAGAAGTTATAGCAGAACATTTGTGAGTACAAGCAATATTAGAAATATAGTGATTGCAGATTCAACATAAACTAGGCATCTATTTGAATGTGCCGAACAGCATTTGCCAAAGAAGGAAAAAGTAATAAAAAGGGGATTGCAATACAGGAAGCAGTTAGGGCATGTAGTTGTAGAAAAGTAAGAAGAAAAGCACAAGAAGAGAAAGGGATCAAACTCAATGTGTATAGAAGTCCATAATAAAGATGGGAAAAATCCATAGGACTGATTGTAAAGGTGGATGAGTGAGGGTTGCATTACTAATCTCCATGATCAAGATTACAGGAAATAAAAGGTCAAAATTCTCATTAACCGTTATGAAATTAGAAAAATTCTACAGTTGGTGATGAGAGGAGAAACTGCGGTTTGAGAGGAGGAAATACTAAGGTGAACAACTAATAAAAAACACATTATGGTGCAAGAACTGTTGCACTATTGACTCTTTAAGTGAATTAGAGTAATATTTATAAAGACTTTTTGGTGCTCTCTAGTGTCTCCCCCCAGGCTTTGTCTGGAAATATTGAGCAGATCCCCCATCTGGAAACCCAAAATAAAACAAGACTATCCAAACAGTGGTATAACTTAGTAAACCAAAAATATTAAAAAAAACACACTGGTAGACCAAAAAATAACAAAAAAAAAAAAAAAAAAACACACACCGGAGAGTTAAAGTTAAACGATTGTTAATAAAGAGGTTCATTTTATCTTCTGAGGGCTAAATGATACAATACATATTAAATGTTTTTAAAAAGTAGGAAACAAAGTTAAATGATTGTTAATGAAGGAGTTCATTTTATCTAATTGTGTTAATTGCTTTTAGATCGTGATTGGTTGTTTAAATAGATTTATAATGAGGATGATTTGAGTGTTAAGTATTTCTAAAGAAGTCTGTTTAAGATGAAAGCAGCTAATTAAACTTACAATGTTAAATCATTCTTTTCAACTCCTTGCACTACCAGTGTGGTTTTGTTATTTTTAGATTCCCCTGTATGCTACAGAACCTTACAGCCAATCACAAATGCCAGACGTTATAGTTCCACACATCTTATCATTCAGTAAGTGCATTCTGATGTATGACCTGTTTGCTCTATTAACTTTTTAAGTTGATAAGAGTAATAGGTAGAAATACTACCTGGTCCCAGTGCCCCCAAACATATTTTGTGCTGTAAAAACCTGTTGTTTATCACTTTTATGGAGATTAAAATATAGAAAAGTAACCCTGTTGTTGTATGGTCCTCTTCCTTTCCCCATTTCATCCACTCCTTATTAGTATAGGGGAAGTTGAGAAGTATGGATTCCCCATCCTCACACACACACACACACACACACACACACACACACACACACACACACACACACACACACACACCTGTGCCAGTTATCACACATACACACTCACTTAATCACACTCATTCACACACTCACCCATTCATCCAAACACAAACACAAACCTATTCTACCTGTCCCCCTAATTAACCCTACTGCCAGCACCTAGACAGACACACATTCACACAAAAATACATGCTCAACTGACACCACTCATACCTCAACATTCACTCACACACTCAAACACACAAATACACACATGCAAATACCCCCAACAATACCTTTCAGCTAAATTCCCTGGCACAAACCTCTAATGTGATCACATCCACTGAAAGTACTGGGTGAGTGGGACCTTTTGACCAAGTTAATTATTGCAGCTGTCTGTAAGGATTTACCCTGCCAAATGGTTCTATAAATTGCTCAGCTTCATAAACCACTCACCCCAGGAATTCCCAGGGTAAGAATACATGGTTAATTATCATATGCAGAGCATCCAGAATGCATCATTAGCATTTGGAGGTAGGACAGAAAGACAGCATACTGCAGTAAGGCATTTCTTTGAGGAAATCACCACGGTAAAGTTGGCTAAGAATCAGAAACAGATATGAGCAGTGGTAAAAAAAGGACTTTTCCACTGGTTGTAACTTTTCTGAATTTTTGCTTGTGTCTTCTTAGTGTCATTCTGCAGCATATGTTTTAGTTCATTTGCATGTTGTCTATTTTTCTATCTGTTGAAAATTAATAATCCCCTGGATTCAATAAACTCAGAGTGGTTTGTGTCCATATAGCACAGCAGCTCGCCTTGCATATTCATGAAGGCATGCTGCTGTTCAACCTACATGGACATGAACCATGAACGAGGGGGCGTGTTTAAGTAGGGAGCAGACATTGAACATACCCCCTGCACTTAGAAAGTGCCGTACTGCACTTTTTAATAGGATCTGGCATAATATTAGAGAATTACTCTAATATTATGCCAGTATTTCAGTGTCCGCGGATACTCAAATGAAATAGATGATCATTTCAGTGTCCATGGACACTGAAATACACACAGAATCATGAAGGCAATGCAGGGGGCGTGTGACAGGTTTTGTGACACACCTATCCTGCATTGTAAAGGTGCTGTACAACACCTCCACAACCTGCTAATGCAGGAAATGTGACCAAATGCACAAATAGTAGGGGATCAATCCTGAAACGTGGCACATCCTAAGTATTGCCCTCACAAACTATGAAAGTTGATAAAAAACATGTCATGCATTAACATGAATTGCAGAAGGACAGAGGTCTGAAAGCAAATGTATGGCAATATTCCCTGACAGCAGTCCATGTGGACAAAGGTACAAATAATGGGGGGAACAAACAATAAATTAGGAACACCTCAGAAAAATTGCCCTCACACAGTTAGAAAGTTTATAGAAAACAGGATAAGTAATAGCAGAAATCTCTGAAGGATAGAACCTGAAAGCCAAATGTTTGCCATTATTTCCCAATTGCAGTCCTCAATGACTTGTCAGACCACCACAATACTCACTTAAATAACATAACAATATAATAATAATATTATAATTTTTTTCAAGGCTAAGGAATGTTTAAGCATAGGTAAGCGGGTGTGCATGTTATGGCCCTTTGCTTACCATAGCTTAAACATCCCATAGGAGATAAATACAAATATACAGGTGAAATTTCTAAGCTGAGATAGTGTAGTGGTTAGACTCCTGGCTTTACATATAGGCATTCATGGTTTGAGTACCAAAACAGACAAGTTATTATTACATGGGAAAGTAGTATTAAAATTATTTTTGTAAACTTAAATTATGTAGCAAACAGTTTTTTGTCAACCAGGGTAGTGTAGCTGGTGTACAATGTAAGTGTGAGTGCATATAACATGTGAAACCACCCATGTACACACAAGTGCCTCATACAGTATAGTCACACCCCTTGCCAATGTAAGGACAGCACATAGAGGGATGTCATGTAAAGTATATCATATACACTTAATAAATGAAGTCAGTCCTCTGATATAATTAAAAAGTTAAAAGTGAGCAATGGTTAGCAATGCTCATCTATGCTTAGCAAGTGTAACCATTGCTAAGACATGAATGCTAAGCAGCAGGTAGCTCAACTAAGTGGATTTGCCCACTATTAAACAGTGCTCAACAACTCCACCTGTAAGCAATGTTAAAACCAGCTTAGAAGATTTGCCTTAGTGGAGCTTAACATTTTCAAAATGGTCCAATGACAGCAAAGGGTATGAATATTTCACTATTTAAATGGCACAGGTGGGAATACAGCCATAATCTGTTATAGTCCATCTGTGCAGATACAATGGCTGGTGTAGGAGAGGGAGTGCACTTTCAGGTGCAACCCTAGAGCATTCGGGAGTCCAGGGTCATGGTTGAACTCCTAGTTAATAACCATGAGGAGAGACTGCTGCAGGGCCAGTACCAGAGCTCACAATATAAAGTGGAGGCCTGGGACCATCTCGCATGTGACCTTACCAGTGGCACTGGCATCCCCCAAACTGGTGAGCAGGTACAGCACCACTATGCCGACCTAAAGCATAGGAAGGGGACACTCCTGGACCAGTGGATCCAAGATGGAGGGGCACAGAATGCTCCAGTGGTGTGTAAGTAATACTATCAAGTAGTCTGCAGCAAATACTAGCCTGAGAATGTGATAGACAGATATGCATAATGTGTGCTTTCCTCCCCTACAGCTGCAGCAGAAAGGGATGTGAATGTAGAAGCCAATGGTGACAAACTGTTCAGGCTGTGCCAACAGGCTGGTGAGTACAAATCTATTTTGCAGTATCTTGCTAAAATACCTAAGAAGGAGTACATTGCATACTTCTAGTAGGTATAATGTTACTGTGTGAACTGAATAAATAAAAAAGTATGACTGATGAATATTGAGCTACAATAAAGACCCTTAAAAAACTGCTGTGTTTATTCTTGTATGTTGTTGTGGACATACATAGAATGTATACAGGTTCTTCACAGCAAATATGGACTGTGACAGCATACATTAACTGAGGTGCATCTGTGAACAAGCTGTTAGGAGAAACCATAGATGGTGTAGCTGTAAAATGTGATATAAATTAAATGTGAAATATATATATTGCACTAAGCTCTGAACCCTGAATAGTAATATGTCAAGTATCTTGTATTAACCTTTGCTTTCCAGGTTGTAGTAATCCAAAGGAGTAATGCACAGTACAATAACTGTCTGTCATGCATGCATCACAGAAGTACAAGTTCAGACTGTCTAACCAAGAGACTACTAGGTAGAAACCATTGAAACAAAAAACAACACTTCCACAGTAGCTCAGTGTGATGAAAAATAACATTGTTGTCAATTTTGCACACCCAGACATGGTTCGAATCAAGGGAGTGGTACTAAGATGTGTGCATATCTACACACAAGGAATCAGGAATAAGTGTAAAAACAGTCAGGTAGTGTTAACAGATACTTCCCCACAGGTTGTATATGTATGTAAATGTTGCCAGTAGCTGTATGAAGGGTATACATATAAACTGTGTAGAACTGTTCAATTGTCCCACCACATGCGTCCAAATCACAGCAGGGTAGGAACGTGCAATATGCACTTTTCCTGAATCATACCTCTCAACTGTACAGATATTCATATTTGTCCCAGATTTGTGGTCCATTTTACATAAAGAAGTGGCTAACCATTATATACTGAAGTTAGAAAATAACGATAGAAATACAAGTGTCAGATGTCATATCCATCAGAAAAGCCATGCAAATGCAAAACCTGTTATTTTATCAACTTTCCAAGTTTGTAAGAGCAATATCCAAAAATGTTCATATTTATGAACCTTTGCCCCACTCCTCTGTATGGTTTCTCCAGATGTCATGCTCCAAGTATGTTTCCAATACATGTCTCTCAAGTGCCACACTGCCAGGGCTAGTAGTCACTGCTGCAAATAATCCTGGATACAGATAGGAAACCAGTTGATGTATGCCTGTAGCACACTCACATAAGAGCAGTTCAGGGTACCCCTCCTGTGCTAGATATGTAACCCTGATATGTACGAGTTCCCTCTAGTCATGTACCCAGAGTTGTCACAGTTTGCCTCATATGATTCCAGGCTGACAGTTTAATAGGTATGTTTGTATTGAAGAAGCTATAGCTATAGGTGTATGTAAAGTGAGGGCACACTCTTAGAGTATTGAGCAGTACTGTTGTGGAAAATAGAAGTATAAACAGTTGTTAATGGATTTTCTGTCCCCCCATATGCATCAATAATTGTTACACGTATACTACGGGTATGTTGCACTCCACCCTAATGTTGGGACTTGTGTTATATTATTGTTAATATGTTTGATTGCTTGCATGTTAACATGTCTTGTTCAAATACCATTGTTGGTGGCCTGTTGCTGTCGATGTTCCTGGCATACTGTTATGATGCATACTGTTGTTCCATTTATGCATGTGTTCTGTTTGCTATCCAACCATTTCAAATCTGTTTAATAGGATTAATGGGAACACCCATGCATGCTGTTATAATCTTGAAATATGCTGTTCATGACTAACCAACATATTTTTAAAACCAAAACACCATAGCGCATTTGGGAAGGCAGATCCCAGCAGATCTGCCTGTCCCACCTCATCTGGCCATGGCACTGGGCCCCAGCATTTCTGGGACCCAACCCAGATCTCCCTTGTCTACTGGTCCTGCACCAACTTTGGGTGGAACCGCCACAGGGGATGGGACCCATCAGCTCCTCTGGGAGTGGGCGCAAACAGGAGGCTGTCACCTGCAATCAGGTCGGGGATTGGTGTGCTGCACCCTTTGATCTGAGTTTGGAGAGCAGCTGTGCCAGATTGAGGGCTGCCTGGTGCACCTTGAGGGGCAGGCCACCCTTCCTGTCCAGCCCCCAGCACAGCCACCTTTGGGTTCATGGAGGTGCAGTGGTGACTGCCCATGGGTGAGGATCTCAGTCCCACTGTAACCATATGGAGGCCCATGGGCTTCAGATTCCCAACCACCTTCCCTGTCAAATGTGTTTACCCACTCATGTGTCATATACCGCCCCTGTCTGCTGTCTTGCCTGTCTCCCTACACAACATACCTCCACAGACATACCTAAAATCCTTCTCCAAAATCCCACTCTCATCTTAAAAAAAAGGAAAGGGCATCTGTCCCACAAAAAAATATCACCCCATACATAGCTGTCCATTTCACACGTGTCCACTGGGCACATATAATCTGGTCCAATTGGCTTGACAACACATTTCTGTTGTCCTCAGCCCTCTCTCTGGGGTTTGAGTATCCACATTTACCTCCAAATTCTGTACAAATGAACAGCTGTTGCTGTATAAGAAATGGACATCTATGGACATTCCTTACACCCATCCAGCACATCCCTAGCTATCTTTCATAGTGTTCTTCCCTCTGCGTACCCCTTTTTCACAACTTTCCTATCACCCCTTTTTCTTTTCTTTTAAAGAAATTATCCCATGTGTAAGCAAAAGCTGCTGTAATCTGGAGTAAGCAGATTTGTGCGATGCTAAGTGAAGCCAACACAGATTAAGCATCTCTATAGTTAACTGTGTGTTGGCATCGCTTAGTATCATGCAAGCCCATGCACACCTGCTTACAACTGCTTTAATTACTCTGTTTCCATTTGCCACTGTTATGCCTAGGAACAAGATAAACAGAGCTGCCAAGTTTCAAACCCAGGACCCTGCACACCATAGCCAGAGAAATGTACCACTGCACCATTAGAGTTGTAAGATTGATGATGCTTTTTCAAACATGCCATGCAGTAGAGTCATTCAACAGTAGGGAAAGGATTATGTACAATCAGTCAGGTTTTGTATATATACATGTACACATGTATATATGTATGGAGATGCACATATATGGGAAAATATATACATAATATAAATAGGGATATACATATAAAATATATATCAATGTATATGTATATAAATAAATATATATAAAAAGGATATATGTATATATATATATATAACATACATAACAAGTAGTGGAGTCATACCTCAGGACCTTACCTCTGAGCATCTTAGTGCAAGACATCTGGCCAAAGGCTGTCCAAATGGGGGAACAATGGTCCAAAAGTAGGGACATAGTTTAAATATTGCTCTTGTAATTGTTGAATGTTGCCAGAGTGGCAGGGTTTGTTTCAGCATACATGTTCTGAAGGATGTGAGTTCTGAGACTGAAATGTATGTTATCATTTAATAACAGAAATCTGAAGATCATCACAGTGATTTACTAGGGGAATAAAAATAATGAATCTGTGAACAGACCAGAAATATGAGCAATAAACCTGGACATTCTGAAGCAATCCGGCCAGTCGAGAGGTAGGCTGAGAACCACATAGTGGAAAAAATCCAGACCAAGCCTGTCAAAGTTGGGGGAGAGAGCCATGAAAATAGGGACATATCTGAAATACTGTAGTAGATAAGCTGACACAGTTGCTGCAGTAACACCCCCTGTCTGTCCTAACATATATTGACTGAAATAGCACAAGTCCAACACTCAATTACTTCTCACTAGTTAGTGACTTAAATCTTAACTTCATCACACTGATGTGTCAGAAATACATAACACTTATGTGGGCCAGGCAACAGTACATTCTACAAATATCTGGACATAACATCACATTACGGAAACGACACTCACCTGGTAAGCATATCACAAATAGCCATCCAAACTGCAGACAGACTGACACAACACTAACCCAAATCTGCTATGGGGAATTACACATGCATTTCCAAATATATCAGGCACTACAGGGATGTAACAGCACTATAAAACAGACACCAGTGTGAAGGTGCATACCCACAACCCATTTCACTACAGTCACAGTGACATACTGGTAAGCCAAATGAACAGTAGAGTACAAGGACTGTGTGAATCAAAACATCTCATCATGTTTGCCACTCACACACTACCCCTACATACACTGGTCCAATTCACAGTATAGTATGATGCCTGACTATGGTATGGGACATCTCTCAGTCTGCCCTTGCAAACATATACAGCTGATAGACCACCAGAAACTCTAGCAGCATGCACAGTCGAATAGAAAAGAAGTCATTACACATATATCTACCCCCTTCCCTACACAGGCCAAATGACATTGACACACTACACTGCTACCCAATTCTGACAGTCTGTCAACAATTTCCAGAAATACACAGACCTCTCAAATGTTCAGAGTCCCACAGAATGTCCAGGCTTTGTGTTCATATACAAGACCTCTTACACATAACATGTTTGACATTCTGATATATCACTGGGATGGTATCAGGAATGAAGGCACTAAAAAATGATATACCTTACCTATCAACCTCTTACTGCATGACATCTAGACAAATCCTGACATACTTGGGGGACAGAGGCCCAGAAACAGGGGCACATGTGAAATATTGCTGTTATAAACTGAGGGTTTTTTGCAACATATCTTTTCTGGGGGATATAAAGCCAGAAACACAAATGGATGATACCATTCACTGACTCCAATCCCCACAGTATGCTGCTGATTTTCCAGAGACAAAATATGTCCGAAGAACACAACAAACATTAGAGTCCAAAATCTGGCTATTCTGCGGATAGCCCTACAGTTGAGAAGTGTGTCAACCACATAACACTGTCAGACTTAAAATCATGCAGAAAAGCCATGTCCACACAAACCCTGTTAAACTAGCACTAATTCAACTATATAAAAGCAATACTTACATTCTCTCCCAATGTCTGGAACATTCTCCACCAGTTTGTTGGGCTGTCTCCACAGTCTGCATTATAAGAGGTATTTCCAATTACCCTCTGTGATGCTGTTGTTCACACACCTCCATGAAGTCCCCCTCACAGGCAAGGAAAAGGGGCAACACCCACATGAAGTACTCAATTATAGGAGTGTGTTGCCATGCCATTGGCTATAGGAATAACTCCACAGCTGT
Organism: Protopterus annectens; assembly: GCF_019279795.1. Classification (NCBI taxonomy): domain Eukaryota; kingdom Metazoa; phylum Chordata; order Ceratodontiformes; family Protopteridae; genus Protopterus; species Protopterus annectens. Next base: position 1,065,145,083 of record NC_056725.1, on the reverse strand, counting down.
TCTGCATGCAATTAGCATGTGGGGGACACCAATTGGTGCACACACCATCAGCTGCTCATGAACATTACCTTCAAAAGGCAAGCTGCTGCCTATGCAAAACAGATGTATACCCTACATCTGGGAGAGAGAGAGAGAGAGAGAGAGAGAGAGAGAGAGAGAGAGAGAGAGAGAGAGAGAGACAGAGAAACACACAAAAGTACACGTATTGGAATCCAACTAACCATACTTGGAAAAAAAAAAGGTATGTCGAACAAGCAAGCATGCAATGGAATGCAGTAGGGGGTATGTAATAATGGTAAATAAGATGTTCAACAAATATGTCTCACCAAGTCTTGATGTACTGATATATTGCTGATCCAAACCTATGGCCATAGCATCTGGGTCTGTCTGCAGTGACATAAATCACAGCTCAGGCCCATAAGCCACCCCAGGAAAGGGTGGCTCACATATGACTACTACTGGAGTGTGTGTTGAACAATACTGACTGTGGCACAGCTAGGCCAGCTACTGGTATGTCGTAGATATCCATATGTTAATTGTGAATACAACTATGATATACATGTTCACCTCAGAAATGTGACAGAACTATACAGGGTATTTGCCTAGTAAACTACTGTTGCAGATGTGTGTGTTGAACTGCATGCGATATACTGAGCTCATACCATTCACCTGTCCAGTGTTATGCACACTGAACATATGTGTGCCTCATATTTGTAGTCATTTACTCATAGAGTATTGTTATGTCTGGCCAGTTATTGCCAGCCTGTGAAAACTGACATTACAACATATCCTTCTCTTTCTTTTAGTTGTTCCTATTAGGGGTCGCCACAGCAGATCATCTGTCTCCATTTCTTCCTGTCCTCTTCATCTTGCTCTGTCACACCAACCACCTGCATGTCTTCTATCAACACATCCATACACCTTATTGTAGGCCTTCTTCTTTCTCTCTTACATGGCAGCTTCATCTTTACCATCCTTTTCACAATATGCTCAGCATCTCTCCTCAGCACATGTCCAAACCAACATAATCCTACAACTCTCTAGCTTTGTCTGCAAACCATCCAACCTGGGCTGACCCTGTAACATACATATTCCAAATCCTGTCCACCCTCATCACACCCAGCACAAATTCTAACATCTGTAACTATTCCCCGTCCAGCTTTGACCCCTGCCTTTTTGTCAATGCCATTGTCTCCAACCCATATAACATAGCTGGTCTCACAACTCTCTTGTAAACCTTCCCTCTCTTGTAAACCTGCACCATCTCCATCCTGCCTGTACACTCTTCTTCACCTCTCCCCCACACATGTCATTACTTTGAACTGTTGATTCCAAGTATTTAAACTCATCCACTTTTGCAAGCTCTACTCCCTGTATCCTCACCATTCCTCTACCCTCTCTCCCATTCACACACATATATTCTGTCTAAGTCGTGCTGACCATCATTCCTCCACTCTCTAGAGCATATCTCCACCTCTCCAGGGTCTCCTCAACCTGTTCCCTACTTTCACTACAGATCACATTATCATCTGCAAACATCACAGTCAATGGGGACTCCTGTCTGATCTTGTCTGTCAACCTGTCCATCTCCACTGCAAATTAGAAAGGGCTCAGAGCTGATCCCTGATGTAAACCCACCTCCACCTTAAATGCACCTGCCACTTCCACTGCAAAACTCACTGCTGTCACACTATCCTTGTACAGATCCTGTAGCACTCTTCAAGATTCCTCCAGCACTCCTGACTTCCTCATACAATACAACAACACCTTTCTAGACACCCTGTCATATGCTTTCTCTAAGTCCACAAAGACACAACACAATCCCTTCCAACCTTCTCTATACTTCTCCATCAATGCTCTCAGAGCAAACATCACATCTGTACTGCTCTTTCCCGGCATGAAACCATACTGCTGATCATTAATCCTCACTTCCCTTCTTAATCTAACTTCCACTACTATTTTACATAGCTTAATATTGTGACTGATCAGTGTTATCCCTCTGTAGTTACTACAGCTCTGCACGTCACCCTCAGTCTTATAATCGGTACCCATACATGTTTTCTCCACTCCTCATGCATCCTCTCAGTTCCCAAGATTACATTAAATAATCTGGTTAAAAAGACCACTGCCACTTCTCCTAAACACCTCCATGCTTCCACAGGTATGTCATCTAAACCAACAGCCTTTCCATTCTTAATCCTCTTCATAGCTATCCATACTTCCTCTTTGCTAATAGATTGCACTTCCTGATTCACCATACCCAGATCATCTAACCTTCTCTCTCTCTCACATTCTCTTCATCCAGCTGCCCCTCAAAGTACCTCTTCCATCTGTTCAACACACACTCTCCTCACTTGTGAGTACGTTTCCCTCATTATCCTTTATCATCCTTATCTGTTGCACATCCTTCCTAGCTCAGTCCCTCTGTCTAGCCTATCTGTACATGTCCTAGTCTCCATCCTTAGTGTCCAACCTTACATACAACCCTTCATACGCCTCATCCTTAGCCTTTGCCACCTCCCTAATTTCCATGCACCTCATCTCCTCATACTCCTGCCTACTTTCTTCATCTCTCTGACAATCCCACTTCTTCTTCACCAACCTCTTTCTCTGTATCCTCCCCTGTATGCCCACCAGGACTCTTTGTCCTCCTTCCTCTATCCAGATGTTACACCAAGCACCTTTCTAGTCATCTCCCTTACTAGCTCGGCTAAAGCTACCCAGATATTTAGTAACTCTTCACTGCCAACCACTGCCTGTCTTAACTCTTCCTTGAACTCAACCTCACAATCACCCTTTTTCAGTTTCCACCATTTGATCCTTGGTGCTGCCATCACACTCCTCCTTCTCTTCTTGATCACCGACATCATCCCACAGACCAACATTCCATGCTGTCTAACTACACTTTCCACTGTTGCCACTTTACAGTCTCCAATCTCCTTCAAACAGGCCCTCTTGCAAGGAGATAATCCACCTGTGTGCATCTTCCTCCACTCTTGTATGTCACTCTATGCTCCTCTGTGGAGTATATGCACTAACAACAGTCATCATTATGCCATCAATTTCCAGCTTCATAAACATCACTCTATCTGATACTCTTTTACCCTCCAAAATCACTCTTGGCATACTTTTCCTTCAGGATAACCCCTACACCATGTCTCCTCTCATCCACACCATGATAGAACTATTTAGACCTGACTCCAATACACCTAGCCTTACCCCCCCTTCCATCTGGTCTCGTGCACACACAATATATCGACCTTCCTTCTGTCCATCATATCACCTAGCTCTGTCCCCATACCAGTTCTACTGCCAACATGAAAAGCTCCGATCCTTGCTACCGCACTCCCAGCCTTTCTCTGTTCTTCCTGCAATAGGAGCATCAGACATCCTCCAGGGTATGCTTGTGAATGCAAAGGCTACTTTGCTATCAAATGACTTAAGTGTGTTACAGCAATATTAAGAAAGTGTCACTAGTCTTGGCCCATCACCCACCATGTATGTGTGGCACATCCTCCAGATGTCCTGCTCTAACAGGTTGACAGGAATGACTGAGCAGCAAGATTGTAAATACAGTGTGCCATACTGACATAGAACAGAAATAGGTTCATAGGTTCATAGGTGTGTACTAGACTAATGGTCCTGGGACCTTTAAAAGACTAGCCATAGGATTACCCTGACATAGTGCCACCCGACCTTAGTTCCCAATACCTCTGTCGAGTAGAGCCACTGGAGTTAACCCCGGGGTGAATTTTCTGTTTCCCATCCACTCATCAAGATTTCTCTTGAAGAGAATCAGCAAGCTCCTCTGCTTGACATGTATGTGAAGTCTGTTCCATAGCATGGGCAGTCTCTCGGTTATGAACCTGTCCCTCCAGCATGTTCTGTTAATTGTGGTAATGAGGTTGAGGTTTCTAGAGTGTGTAGTGCGAAGGGATTGGGATTTCTTTAGATGTAGCATTTCTAACAGAGCTGAGTCAGACATGGCTTTGTAAATCAAGCAGAGATTGCCTCTAAGTAGGTGATATAAGACAGGATAGAGTTTTTTGAGTCTGTTCATATAGGACAAGTATTTATGGCCTAGGATCCACTTTGTGAGTTACTTTTGTGGCTTCTCCAGTTGTTGCAGGTGTCTAGTGAGGTACATGCCAAATAGGGCATTGTACTTGATGACTAGCCTAATGAGGGAAGAGTAGAGGGAGATAAAGACCTCTTTTTTTCGTGGATACAAAACCCTTAGTAATGAGATGTGCCACATAGAAGGACATTCTGGCCACAGTGGCAATGTGGTGATCAAAAGAGAGGTTGCTGTCAACCTGTGTTCCCAGATCTCCTATAATGCCTTCTGTGTTCAGAGGACTACCATCAATGTGGTAATTGATGGGAACTGGGTTTTTCCCAAAGGGGATGATAACACATTTTTATATAGGTTTATATGTTCATAGATTAGTACTAGGCTAACTGTGCTTACAAGCCATTTTAAGCCTAGCTAATTATCCCTTGTGAGACTCAAATCCTGTACCTTGTGTTTTTATGGCAAACACCTTAACCATTAGGCCACCCTCCCAACCGGCATTGAGCTTAAGGCCATGGCTCTGACACCAGTCGATGGTCACCATGCGGCCATTCTGTAGGATGTCAACATCACTTGAGGAGGTAATAACAGCTCCCAACTTGCATTTGTCTGTGAACTTTGTCATCCAGAGTCCCTTCATGTTGGCCTGGACTTCAGAGAAGTAGATACCAAACAGGAGAGGACCGAGGACAGAAGCCTGTGGGACTCCACTCATGACTAATCAGCAGTCTGACTTGGAGTCAGCTACTTTCACACTGTTGGTTCTATCTGTGAGCCAGTTTGCAACCCACCTAGTGATATAGATTCATAGGTTCATAGGTAAGTACTAGGCTATCTGCCCAAGGGCATTTATAAGCCTAGCCAGAGTGTGTTGGCTTTCGCCACCCCCTTAGATTAGTTCCCTGTGCCTCTGTCCAGCAAAGCCATTGCAGTGATCCCTGGGGTAAATTTTCTGTTTCCCATCCACCCATCAAGGTTTTTCTTGAAGAGTACTCTGCCTGATGTATATTGGAATCTTGTTCCAAAGCATGGGGAGTCTCTGGGTCAAGAATCTATCCCTCCAGCATGTCCTATTCATCTTTGTGGTAAGGTTTATATCCTTAGAGTATGTGGCTCTCAGGGATTTTTTTTTTTTTTTTAGGGGGAGCATATCCATCAATTCTGGGTTGGACATGGTCTTGTATGTCAAGCAGAGATCACCTCTGAGTAAGCGGTATGCAACCGAGTACAGCTGGAGTTTCTTTAGTTGGGCTGCATTGGTCATCTGTTTGAGGCCAGTAATCCTCTTGGTGAGGTACTTTTGTGGTCTTTTCAGCTGTTGCAGGTGTCTTGTATGGTACATCCCAAATGGGGAGTTGTATTCTATAATGGGTCTAATAAGTGAAGAGTAGAGAGGTACAATAACCTCCTTTGTTCTGGATGAGAACCCTTTTGAGATTAGGTGGGTCACGTAGAAGGATTTTCTAACCACCTTGGCAATATGATTATCAAAGGAGAGATTGCTATCTACTTGGGTCCCCAGATCCCTTATTACTTTTTCTGTATTTATGGGACTACCACCTATGTGGTAGTTCACGGGTACTTTGTTTTTTCCAAAGGGGATGACTATGCACTTTTTGGCATTCAGCTTGAGGCCATGATTTTGACACCAGGTATCCGTCTCAGTGAGACCCTTCTGGAGGGTATCTGTATCAGGTGGAGAATAAATTATGGCCCCTAGTTTGCAGTCATCTGCAAACTTGGTCAGCCAAAGTCCTCCTGTGCTTGCCTGTAACTCTGAGAAATATATACCAAACTGGAGGGGTCCTAGGACTGAGCCCTGGGGGACTCCACTTGTAACCAGTTTAGAGGCTGGCCTAGAGTCTGCAACTCTCACTGTTAAGGTTCTGTCCATGAGCCAATTTGCAACACATCTCGTGACGTAGGGATTAATGTTCAGGTTGGTGAGTTTGTCTATAATACCAGAATGGGGAATGATGTTGAAAGCCTTTGCAAGTTCTAGGTAGGCTGTGTGGACCTCCTTTCCCTCATCTAATGCCTTGGCAACTGTCTCAAAGAAGTCCACCAGGTTTGGGAGGCATGATCTGCCCTTAACAAAGCCAAACTGAGTGGGGCCAAAGTTTGGAGGTACCCAATGTCTCTGTTAATGCGTTCCATGATGATGCGCTCCATAGCCTTGCAGACCAGGCTAGTCAGGCTTATAGGGCTATAGTTCACGGGGTCTGTTGTGGTGCCACCTTTGTGGAGTGGGATAACTGTTACTGTGTGTCACTCTGTGGGTACATAGCCTGTAGAGAGGCTGAGTTTGAATAGTGTGTTTAGGTGAGAGGTTAGTTCATTTTGGAGCTCTTGTAAGACACAGCCTGGGACACCGTCTGGTCCCATTGAGGCTGTGTTTTTGGCTTTGGATATGGCTGCTTTCAACTGTGTGTCAGTGATTGCTGGGGACTTACATTCTTCTGGTATGGTTATGGGCCCTTTAGGGGGTGAGAGGGGTGTGAAGTTTGCACTGAACCTGTCTGACGATATGTTGGCAATATCAGTCGGTTCAGTGTATTTTGTGCCATTCTGCACCAACTCAGAGCATATCTGAGAGTTTCCACTTAGGTTCTTGACATAGCTAAAGAATGCTTTGTGGTTATCTTTGGAGTCCTTGGCAATTTTTCTTTCAAAGCTAGCCTTGGATGATTTAATGAGGGATCGTAGTTTCTTGCTGATACTGATCAGGGATGTCTTTACTTCCAGGGATTTTGCTCGTATCTGTACTAGTTTCCTCCTTCTATTATAGAGCCTGTTTATGGCAAGGCTCCACCAGACAAGTTTCCTTTTCTTGGAGGAATGAGTCTTGGTTTTGCTTGGGATAGCACAATCCATGCATTCCTGCAGATGATCATAGAGTGCCTTTGTATAGGTTTCAGCAGCTTAGACAGCATTGTCCATAGTGTGGGGGGTGTGAACCTTTCCACCTCAGTCTTAAGCAATGTGAAGTTTGCTTTTGAAAAGTTTTTCATGGTGGTTTCCTTCATTGGGGCTGGGGCGGAATGTGAATATCCAGAGTGATTAGTCTATGGTCTGATCTAACCAGTGTGGGGTTGATGTCAGGTGTGGAACACCGATCGCTCATGTTGGTGATGACTGGGTCCAATATGTTGTTCCCTCTGGTGGGGGTGTTGACCAGTTGATCCAGGGCATTTGAGTTTATAAATTCTAGGAAGCGTTGGGCAAGGGAGTTAGTACTTGAGTAGTTCTCCCCGTTAATGTTTGGGTAGTTGAAATCACCCAATATTAGGGTGTTTGGAAGGACCTTCATATTTCCCAGTGTCTCCAGAAATACAGAATGGGAGTCCTGGGTCATGGTGGGTGATCTGTAGCAAGCTACAGTTTGGACTGCAGTTTTGCCCATTGTTAGTTGCACTTGGATGATCTCTAATGCAATGTGCTGCACCACTAACCTGGAGGTGTGGGTATCCTTGATGAATATGGATACACCCCCACCTTTTGTGTTTCGGACCGGGTTCTGTGGTCGAAAGGTATGATATGAGTTATAGCCTGGTAGTGCTGGGGTGCTCTCTGGAGCCTTAAACCAGGATTCTGTTACTGCACAGATATCGGTGTTCTCCATACTGAGAAGTGCCTCGAATTTTGAGGTGTAGACTTCTGGCAATGAGTAGCATTACCCTCAATTTCTGGTTACTTGTGCTATTTATGGTGGTGGGTTTGTCTTTTGAGCCTTGCCTAAAAAAGACACTATGGGGGGGGGCAAGAGCCTTTGCCAGTATTCAAAAGCCTAAGGGTGACAGGTGCAAGCCATCTCTTGTGAAGCAACGTGGCTTGTCGAGCATGTCATCCCAGGCAGACAGATACTGGATCCCCTTTGAATGACACCAGAAACTTAGCCAATTGTTGAAGTTGATATTTTATTCTTTATACTGTAGCATCATTCTTGGTGAAGGTAGGATGCTACTCAGGGTCAGGGTCATACCTGCCTGGGCTACATGATCAGAGAGCTCTTCCATGCCTCTTTTCATGTAGTCCAGGGAGGTATGTCTCAAGTCATTCACACCAACATGTACAATGACAGAGTCATATTTGTACTTGTTCTGGAGTAACCTGAGTGCTTGTGTTATGTGGCAGATCCTGGCGCCTGACAGGCAGCTAACTGTAACCTTCTCCTTGTCCAGCCTAGTTAGTGGGACATCAGTGTGTCTGACTATAGAGTTGCCTATAACTAGTCTGTTGGGTACGTTATTTTGCCTTAAGGGCTGTGATTGCATGGCACACTGATTATGTGAAGTATGTGTTTCATGGTTGTTGATGGGTTGTTGAGTTTGCTTGGATGTCTGCTTTGGAAGTCTCTGTTGCTTTTGCAGATTTTTATTTAGAGCCTCCGAGTATGTTTTTGTGTATTTATGTTCGATATTTGCCTGTGTTGCTTTGTTAGGTCTATGTGAGACTGGTGGTGTGTTGCAAGTATTACCCTGCTCCTCTTGACAGTCAGTTAGAGTCTGGGGTTGAGAGAGCTTTGCCTCCAGTCTGACTGTATAATTGCATCTCTTGCATATATTAGTATTTGGTGGTAGGAGGAGAGGGTTGGCTGTGTACATGAGGCAGTTGTAACATTGCCTCAAAATGCTCAGATTCACCAGTTGGACTAGAGAGTACACCAGAAGCTGCCCTTTGGACATGCCTGAATAGGTAGGTTGAGCTGTTTTTCTGATTGACTGGTGTAGACGAATAGAGAGCCTTGTCCTTCTGGACAGTATAAGGCGGGCTAGTGCTAGGGGTATTTAGTGCTTGTTATGAGTTTTAAGCAAGTGCTGGGCTGTAAAATTAATGGTTTGAGTGCTAAAGTTGAAGGTTTGTCTAGTTCCAAGGGAAAAACTGAAAAGTAGAATTTGTGGAGTCGGGAATAGTTTAACCCTAGCTAACCAGCACTGCCTGGTGCTCAAAACCGTGCAAATGCATTGTTATATCAGAAAGATTAAAGAGATAGAAATTAGCCCAAAATGGCCAATTAAACTGCAGTTTCTGGGCAGAAACCATTCCTCCAAGGGCAGGTAGGCTATTCAGATTTCCCCACTCTCACTGATGAACAAAGAAACTTCCTTTTTGCCCAGGTAAGGTATGGCCAAACACAGAAGCTTAAACACAGTCCAGGTATCTGAAACTGGACTTTTCCAGCTTAGTAAGGGAAGAAAATAGCAAGATTTTTTTTTTGTTTTTTTGTTTTTTTCAAGAAAACAGTAGAAAAAATGCAAAACACATTTTTATAGTGCAGTAATGGCTGTCGCACTTGAGTGGGAAGCCAGTAAAAGTTAAAAATATAATTTACAACAAAAAACGAATTTTAAAGTGCAGGCAGAAATAAATGCAATTTCAGTGTAAAGTGAGCATTCTAAGAAGCAATAAAAGCCAGAAAACGAGCGTTTAGGCAGAAATCGCAATAAGCAAGAATTAAAACCAGTAAAATCATACTTAAACACTCCAAAGTCTCTCTTTCTGTCTCTCTGGCATTGTAGGTATCTGCAGAACACCTGGGCAGGATCTGCTGAGCTTATACAAACACAAAAACCACGCAAATGCGTTTTTTATATCAGAAAGATTAAAGAGATAGAAATTAGCCCAAAATGGCCAATAAAACTACAGATTCCGGGCAGAAACCACTCCTCCAAGGGCAGGTAGGCTGTTCAGAGCTCCCCACTCTCACTGGTGAACAAAGAAACTTCCATTTTGTATCAGCAGGTATCTGAAACTGGACTTTTCTAGCTTAGTAAGACGGGAAAATAGCAAGATTTTTTTGTTTGTTTTTTTCAAGAAAAAAACTAGAAACAAATGCAAAAAAAACTTTTATAGTGCAGTAATGGCTGTCACACTTGAGTGGGAAGCCCGTAACAGTTAAAAATACAATTTACAACAAAAACAAATTTTAAAAGTGCAGGTACAAATAAATGCAATTTCAGTGTAAAATGAACGTTCTGAGAAGCAATAAATGCCAGAAAATGAGCGTTTAGGGAGAAATAGCAATAAGCAAGAAGAAAAAACAAAAAAAAATGGCACTTAAACACTCCAAAGTCTCTCCTTTTGTCTCTCTGGAATTGTAGGTCTCTGCAGGAAACCTGGGCAGGATTTGTTGAGCTTATACAAACACAAAAACTACACAAATGCATTTTTTATATCAGAAAGATTAAAGAGATAGAAATTAGCCCAAAATGGCCTATAAAACTACAGATTCTAAGCAGAAACCACACCTCCAAGGGCAGGTAAGTTGTTCAGAGTTCCCCACTCTCACTGTTGAACAAAGAAATTTCCTTTTTGCCCAAGTAAGGTATGGCCAAACACAGAAGCTTAAACACAGTCCAGGTATCAGCAGGTATCTGAAACTGGACTTTTCTAGCTTAGTAAGGCGGGAAAATAGCAAGATTTTTTTGTTTTTTTGATTTTTTTCAAGAAAACAGTAGAAACAAATGCAAAAACACTTTTATAGTGCAGTAATGGCTGTTGCACTTTATTGGGAAGCCAGTAACAGTTAAAAATACAATTTACAACAAAAAAATAATTTTAAAGTGCGGGCACAAATAAATGTAATTTCAGTGTAAAATGAGCATTCTGAGAAGCAATAAACACCAGAAAATTAGCGTTTAGGCGGAAATAGCAATAAGCAACAAGAAAAACAAAAAAATGGTACTTAAACACTCCAAAGTCTCTCCTTTTGTCTCTCTGGCATTGTAAGTCTCTTAGGACACCTGGGCAGGATCTGCTGAGCTTATACAAACACAAAACTGCACAAATGTGGTTTTTATATCAGAAAGATTAAAGAGATAGAAATTAGCCCAAAATGGCTAATAAAACTACAGTTTCTGGGCATAAACCACTCCTCCAAGGGCAGGTAAGCTGTTCAGAGCTCTCCTCTCTCACTGTTGAACAAAGAAACTTCCTTTTTGCCCAAGTAAGTTATGGCCAAACACAGAAGCTTAAACACAGTCCGGGTATCAGCAGATATCTGAAACTGGACTTTTCTAGCTTAGTAAGGAGGGAAAATAGCAAGTTTTTTTTTTTCAAGAAAACAGTAGAAACAAATGAAAAACATTTTTATAGTGCAGTAATGGCTATATAGGGGTTGATGCCAAGCTTAGTGAGTTTTTCTATGATTCTTGAGGAGGGAATGGTCTCAAAAGCCTTGGCCAGTTCAAGTTAGGCTGTATGAACCATCTTGCCTTCATCCACAGGACTGAGGACTGACTCAAAGAAGTCGATCAAGTTGAGTAGGCATGATCTACCCTTCACAGATGTATATCAGGTATTACCTGTTCACATGTATGTATGAGTAGGTATACCTGGCTGCCTTATAACAACAGATATGGGATGCAAAATGCCAGGTAAATAAGCTGTACATTTTGTACATGTGTGTAATCTCAGTTTCTGTGCATCCAACAGAGTTAGATTTCTACAGCTACTGTTTGTTGCATTGCCCTGACACAGATATGGGTACTAAAATAAGCATGATTATCAGGTTGAAATTGGAAATGTGTCCAACTGTGTTATGACCGTGGGTCCATAGTTCATAGGTTCATAGGTTCATAGGTTGGTACTAGGCTATCAGCCCTAGGGCCTATTGGCTATTTCTTCCCACATTATTTACTTTCCTACATGCCTACTACAAACAGCTATATGACCACAGACATAGCTGTATAGACTCAACAATACCTTATCTGTAAAACCTGTCTCCACCAAAGTAGAGTAATCCCCTTTGCTTGGCAGCAGCAATACAAAAACCACGTAATTGGTCACTATATTGCCTGTTCATGCCAAAGTAGGAGCAGGCACCAAATTGGCTGCAAGTCAGCCTTTGTCTGAATGAGCATATGCAGTCACAGGTGGATTACTGTAAGGCTAACTATGACTACAAATTGGACACATCCACTAAGGACAATCACAAGGCCGTCTTCACATATGTCTGCAATCTCAGAGGCAACAACCCAACCCACCCTGTAATGTTGGTCAATCACACCACAAACACACACACCATAGCTATAGCCAACCTGCTGTAGACAGGTTTAGGGCAAACATTACTCCTCGGCTCACCATCAGTGTAGGTGGATATGCACAGCACCCGCATACCTCTTCTTATCATCAGGAAGCAGATGCATACTGCCTAATCAAAGTCAACAAAAGCAAGTCTCCATGGGACATGATAGCATTCCTATCTGCATCCTACATGAAGTCAGGCATATTGCTTCCAGCTCCATTACACACTGTATGCAAGCAAAGTGTGAGCACTATTGACATCCCATCTGCAAGGGAGATGGCTACTGTCATCCCTCTATACAAACCTGTATGATGAATGGTGGTTTATGCAATGTACTGACCCTCATTGGAGGAACATGACACATCAGGACCAGAAGTGCAATGCAGGTTCATACTGTGCTGATAGATGACAGGAGTATGATGTGGTTGTAAGTGGTGGCTAATGATAGGCACTATTGATGTGCTGGCACTCTAAATAGCTGTGTAAGTAACTCTGGGCAATGTCTGAGGTCCTGTGATGTGTTTCCCTGTTTATGTCTTCCAGGTGCCATGCAGCTTCAGCTGACATATACTGCAGAGGAGATTGTAGCTATTACTGAAGCAATAATACAGCACCATCTGGTGCTGTTAAGCTGGAGCTGCCAAAATCTGTGGAAGTGGACTGCCATGTGGGATGACTTTGTCCACAGAGTGAACACCTTGGGCTACCATGGATGCACATATTATCAGGAAAGGAATTTGGTAACTGAGCTGATACGTTGTGCCCAGCAAAGAGCTGCTGCTGTGGCTAGGGACCATACTGCTACAGGTGGGGGTCCAGCCACACAGGCCCCACTTACAGCAACAAAGGAGCTCCTTGCCAACCTTGGGGCATCCCCCACGCAACAGCTAACCCATGAAACACCAGTTGTGGAGGTGGGTGGCACCCAGGCAACAGGCAAGGAGCGTCCAAGTAAGGCCACAGTGCACATCAATTTAATCATGTAGCAGTCATACTGTCTTCAATAAAGTATCTAGATGCATATGTCAGTTCAAAATGCATTTGTGGGTGGGCTTTAATAATGCACATAGGCGTACATCTATGGTGAGGGACAGCAAATTGTGTACTATCCTAACTTGTGCTGTACCTATGCAGATACATAGCATTCATCTTGTACCAATGCCAGATTTGAGTCTGCTGACAATACCTCTCCCCCACAATGACATATGTCCCTCTGGTCTGCATGTGGGACAAGCAGCCTGAAGCCAGTGAGTATGGGATTTTCCTGTTGTGGCTCACCATTACCCCAGGCATGTTAAGGTCATGCATGTGACCATGCACACAACCATTACTCTCAGCCATTTTGCAATATCTGCATGTTCAACTGTGGTGGGGTTAACTGCATTGCATAACAATGCTCATCATAGGGCCTATTTGCAGGAGATGTCACATATCTGTAGCATACCCCACAACTTGTCATTGCAGGAAATCTGTACAAAGACTGACAAAATGGGTAGACAAAGGCCCAACACTAGGGACATATGTTATAAATTAGTGTTATACAGTGCATATAAATGGTGTACACACACCTGTTAGAATGCCAGGCATTTGAGAAATACAAAAATGAGAGCTCAATAACAAAGTTCTGAACCCTTCCAACCTTTCATGTGACCTATAACCTGTACAATTCAAGAGTAAAACAAACAAATCTGTTAGGGGAACAATTATACCACATAAACAACTTACAAGATGCTAGATGCATATGTTTCCACAGGCTGAAGCTAATACTGTCTGGAAGCCACTTTTGATATTATTACAGCATAACATCTTGGGTACACACCTGCCATCAATTACAGAGACTCTTTGATTAACAGCAAATAACAGTCAGCTGTCCTACAAGGATTATTCTAAGTTTACTCAGTTGTCTGCTACAGCAACAGCCATAATTCACATGCAGCTTATGAAGCAGCAAAGGGATCTCATTTGTGAAAGGTGTCATTCCAGAGAAGGGTACACACACAGTTCCACGGCATTGCATATACCATGGACTGGAACACAGTGAAGACAGTCAAATGATTGTGGAAATATGGGGCAACAGTGACATTGCAAAGAACTGGACATCCTTCCTAATGTGTGGAAAAGACAAGACCCAAACAGGTCAGGGAGACTACCAGGTGACCTACAGCAACAGTACAGGAGTTGCAGGAATCACTGGCAAGTACCATTTGTATACTACATGTAAAAAAAATCTCCCATATTCTCCACAGGTCTGGCCTATGGGGTAGGTTTGGAAGATGGAAGCCATCTCACACACAGAACAATATCCAAGTCTGGTGAATTTCTCAAGAAAAATGCATCAGGTCCCCCAATAGCATGTGGGGAAATATGTTATGGTGTAATGTGACCAAGGTTGCACCTTTTGGCCACAATGCCAAAAGGTTTGTTTGGCAAGAGAACAACACAGTGCATCACCAAAAGAACACCATCCCCATGGTGAAGCATGGTGATGGCAGTGTCCTGCTTTGGGTTTGCTGTTCATAAGCTGGAAGTGAGCCTGTAGCCAAGGTGGAGGGGATTAGGACCAGTTCAAACTACCAGTCCCTTTTGCCCCCAAATCATCATCTGTCTGCTAGCAAACTATGGATGGAGAGGACTTACACTTTCCACACAACACTGACCCATACCATACATCTAAATCCATAAAAGAATGTATTCACCAGAAGACAATCGATGCTTTTGAACAGCCCAGCTACAGTCCATACATACATCCAAAAGAGAATCTGTGTGGTGCCCTGAAGAGGCCTGTGCAGAAGTGATGCACTCGTAATCTGATAGAAGTGGAGGCCATCTGCAAGGGAGAGTGTACAAATATTGCTAAGTCGAGATGTGCCATGCTGAGACACACATTCCCAAGAGGACTGACTGCTGTTATGAAATCAAAAGGTGCTTTAACAAAGTATTAGTTTAAGGGTGTGCACAGTAATGCAACCAGCCTATTGTACGTTTTTCAACTTCTACATGTTACCCCTAACTGATGTGCTTGTTCTTCAATTGGATTGCACAGGTTATAAGTCACATTAAAGGTGGGAAATCTTATCACATGATTTATGTGGTCTCATGTTATATATCAGACAAACATGGCATATTAACAGGGGTGTCTACACTTATAAGATCCACTGTGAGCTTAGGAGGTTATTAGTGTAAACGGTTCTGTTGTAACATACATGTACTGCAGGTTTTGAAGTGTGAGACTCAAAATATGTCATTAAATAGTGACACCAGTCCTCATATGATCCCAATAATGTGTCAGACTAATACAGGATTTATGATGAACAGACCAGAAATATGAGCCACACATGTAGACATTCAGCGACACTCTGCACAGTTGAGAGGTATGTTCTGTAGGAGTTGCCACTGTGCTATACAGGTGAACAGCAATTATGTGTACATGGGTGCAGGGTGTGCTACTTGAAGGCCCATCACCTACTAACACTACTCACATATCACAGAGGTGTATATAAGAAGTAACAGGAAGTTGAAAGGGCTGCTCTGCATGATGTTGAGGGCCTGTCCAGGGTGTGTATGTAATGTTCTGACTGCATTGTGCATGTCACCAGTTGGCTATTTTGAGGTCTGTGTAATGCCGGTCTGCCACCTCACCTGTATGTGTGTCCATGTGTGTGCATATGTGTGCATGTGTAGCAGCAAACAGTATAGTGCAGGTATTAATTACATATGTTGCTTTTCCCCAACAGGTGGTTATGTTGGTCCTTGTTTCTCCCTCTCAGTATCTGATGTCAGTGCCTCTGTAGACTCTGGGAAGGATGATGGTCATATTCAGGCACAGGTGGTGTTGTCAGAGGCTGAATATGTGCCATCAGTTAGCATCCCACAGTCATCCACAATGTCCTCGGACACAGTAACAATGCCCACACATGCCCTGTCCCCAGCAGCCACAGATGACAGACAGTTAGTAGGTGGTGGCATGGAAGAGCTGGTGTGCTGATTGTGGCAGGTGTTATAGTGTAGACACTGTCCATAGCCAGAGTACAGGTGAGGTCCCACACAGGTGGATGGACAGGGGTGCTCGCAGGAGGACTGCTGCTCATCAATCCTCTGTTGCAAGTGCAACAGCAGGTGTCACCAGACGCATGGTTTGGGCTTTCATGGATGCACAGGCATGTAGTGAATGCAACACTAAACAAATTCTCAGGGTTGTGGATGCAACTCTTCCTGATTTACGTGGTGGCATTCATGACCTTGTTGCCAAAATACTGAGGTCATGAATAGATGGTGCGGGTGGGACCTTGGCAATCCTCGACCATGACATGTCTGTGCTAGAGCATGTGGTGGGAGATGGGTGTTGGCCACGTGGACGTAGGTCAGCACCAACATCAGCTGAGAATCTACAGGGCAATGCAGCATCACACTCCTGTAGTGGCAGTGACACCAACACTATGGAATGTTGGTTGCTTTCCACATCACAACAGAGCAGGCCATGGGCACGTGGTCCTGGCCAGTCTCATCAGGCACATGGATCCAGCAGACAGAAGTCACCATCAGGAAGCAGTACTGCATCTGACCTTAGACCTGATGGTGCCAGTGAGACCTCTGGCAGAACCAGCTCACGTGTCCATTGCTTGAGAGGTGAACTGGACACCCTGCCATGTATGGTCCACAGCTGTCCAACATACCTCTGTGTAGGGCAGACACATAGCGTGACTGTGTCATGCATGCACGCACACATCTGTACCACAGGCAGGTCACCTCTAGACATACACACACACACACACACACAGGACCTATGCACAGCCCATCTATAGGATAACCCTCCAAACACACACACATGGATGTCAACCGTATGGCCCAGCCTAGGCCTCTGGCAAACCCACACCACACCCTATGCATATGATGATACCTGTGCCACATCCCTGTCAGCCATACCATTGATGCAGGGACAGGCTAATATTGGTCTGATGCACAGGATGAATATAGTACAGTGTAGCTATGTAATACTGTGTAAGGTAATGTCTGCTTGCATTTGTTATGGGTACACATAAAGGTGTATATACCTTATTAGCCATGATACATTATTGCTGTTAGTAGCACTGACTGTAGTCTGATGTGCTGTATTCTGTTTGTGTTCCAGCTGTCTGTGTGTCTGCAGGCTGTGGCCCTGTAGACATTACCAGCATGGAGTATGGCTGAGTGGAAATACACCAACCATATCATAGCCAAGGTGCATCTTTATATGTACGTTTACCAGGTGTGTATGCATGCAACAGTGTGTGATGGCCACTGTTGTCAGACAGTGTGACCTTGCATACATACCCCTTGTCACAGAGAGGTAGCCTTCAGACATGTCACCTCAGTGTTGTGTAGTACCACAGGCTCATACATATCAAACAGTTTACTGGAGTTCCCTCACAAGGCTAGCAATTAGACTGACAACAACAGATTCACCTGTTTGCACCTGTTGCCCCTGCCATTTCTTTTCCATACATTCAACCCTGATGCAGTTGGTGAAGGCATGCATGGTACTGTGTATGACAGGTTTGGGTATGTATTCCTGGGTTCACAGGGTGGCACAGGGTGACAAAATGGTATATCCTTTGCATACACACAGTAAAGACTTACACAGGGGATGTATACACAGTAAACCAAACACAGTTTACAATGGACAGATTAGTAAACCTACATATCCACTTTAGTGTACTATAGTGCTACATACACATGACATGCCCCACATAGATTATATGCATGGGACATAACCCACTACCTCTTAATACACGTGATGTTGTAAATGCCTTCATGGATGATGAGATAACCCACCAGAACTAGCAACTGGAGTCATCTATTGCTCCTACAAGCCTGGACAAGTGATAGGGTAACAGACATTGCATCAGCATGATGTTTCAGTCAGGTATATCTGATGCTGGCATGTGTGTCAGAACACTCACTGTGACCTATTTGGCAACAATATCACATACATGGCCATTGTAAGGGGACACAGACTACATATGGGTTGCAAACTTCCTGATATTCCATAGACATCTATACAGGTGACTGGAAGGGCTTGTACAATGGTTTAACATGCTGCATGTGAGGCAGATGCCATTATCACGGTCTATAAAGTAATGCCATTGGGAGGTGGTAAACAGCCATGGATGGTACACACATCAAAATGGTATAACCCACACAGGATATGATTCTCACCCAAACACACACATACAAACACATAGTTGCCAGTATTGAGATTAGAACCCCTTAGATAACTAGTTATTTCTACTATAGTGTTATGCAGTCATCAGATGTACCATGGAGCTTATATGAGTTCAGCATGTCCCAAGGTACTTCTAAGGTTAATGACATCAGCAGGGCTTGTAAAGTAGGGTGATGGGAAGTGAACAGGGTGGTACACAACTCAATATGGTATAACCCACAGAGGATATTAATCTCAGCCCAAACACACACACACACACACACACACACACACACACACACACACACACACACACACACACACACACACACACACACACACACACACACACACACACACACACACACACACACACACACACACACAAAGATACCAGCATTGAGATTATAACCCCTACTAATCTAGTTATTTCTACTATAGTGTTATGCAGTTATCAGACGCTGCACAGAGCTTATATGACTTCACCTTGTCCCAAGGTACTTCTAAGGTGAATGACATCAGCAGGCCTTGTAAAGTAGAGTGATGGGAACTGTACAGGGTGGTACACAACTCAAAATGGTATAACCCACGCAGGATATGAGTCTCAACCCAAATACACACACACAAACACACAGTTGCCAGTATTGAGATTAGAATCCCTACCTATGTAGTTATTTCTACTATAGTGTTAAGCAGTTATCAGATGCGCCATGGAGCTTATATATATTTACCTTGTCTCAAGGTACTTCTAAGGTGAATGACATCAGCACACACACAGTTGCCAGTGTTGAGATTAGAACTCCTACCAACCTAGTTATTTCTACTATAGTGTTACACAGTTATTAGATGCACCTCGGAGCTTATATAAAGTTATCTTGTCCCAAGGTATTTCTAATGTGAATGACATCAGCAGAACTGATAAAGTAGGGCACTGGGTGGGAAACTTATCAAGACCCTTCTTCTTACAAACATACACACTTATACACCCAAACACACAATTGCCAGATCTGAGAGTAGAACCCCTGCCTATCTAGTGATCTGTACTATAGTGTTACATACTTATCACGTGCTGTACAGGGCTGATGACTGGCCAAAGGTGCTGATAAGTTGAATGACATTAGCCAGACTGATAAAGTAGGACACTGGGTGGGAAATTTTGGAAAATACTTCTTACAGACATGCACGCATACACACACACACACACACACACACACACACACACACACACACACACACACACACATTTGCCAGATCTGAGAGTAGAACCCCTGTCTATTTAGTGATTTGAGCTATAGTATTACACAGTTATTGCATGCGCTACGGAGCTTACTGTGTTGATAACTGGCCAAAGGGGCTGATAAGGGGAATGACATCAGCAGGATAGATACAGTGGGGCAGTGGGAAGGGTTGTGGGTGGAAAGGGCCTAAAACTGTTTCACCTACAAACAAACAAACACACACTCTCTCACTTTGTCTCACACACACACACACACACACACACACACACACACACACACACACACACACACACACAGAGTTATCAGTATTGAGAATAGAACTACTCCTTATCTAGTTATTTGTACTATAGTGTTACATAGTTATCACACGTGCTACAGAACTTATAGGAGTGATAGGTGTCCAATGGTACTCTAAGGTGAATGACAGCAGCAGACCTTGTGAAGTAGGCCAATGTGAAGTGTGCTGAGTGGGGAACAGTCTCCTAATACTTAGACCTATGGGCACACACACACACACACACACACACACACACACACACACACACACACACACACACACACACACGTAGGTGATGTAATATCATAAACCCAGTCTCACAATGGGGCTCACCTTTTCTGCTGGCATGTGCAACTGTTTACAACTGGTATGGCACTGTCCACATCAGGACATAATTGTATACCATTCAGGGTATCTGTGTGTGTGACTCACTCTGTCTGTGTCCTCCTGTGCCTCTCATGTCCCCATATCTACGTGTGTGTATGCTTGACATATGTTATCTGTTGCCCATATATATATATATATATATATATATATATATATATATATATATATATATATATATATATATATATATATATATATATATATATATATATATGTATATATATACATATAACACTAAACACGAACTAGGTCCCAATAAGCAACAGGAAAAAAGTTGCAGAAGCACCAAAGCCCAATAAACTTCTTCTTAAAAGTCTTTAAATGAAAAAATACTTCTCCGTTGAAAATGAACAAACCTTTAATGAGAACCAACAGTTAAAAATGCACGGCAGGTAAAACACTTCTTGGTAGTAAAATCCAAAGAAAAGCAAGGAATAAATCAAGCGCTTTCACCCGTTCCTATGACGGGCTTTTTCAAGATAAACTACCAACATTTCTTTGCATGCTTAAATACAGTGCTAGTAAAACAATTAATCAATTAAAACAGTTGTAACAAACCAATTAGGTCATTTGTTAAATAGTACTTCATTACTGTTTAAAGGAGAATCACATTTGTAAGTGTTTAGTTCCAATACATTTTCATCAGAAAATTGTTTGAAGTACTTTTATCATATTAAATTCTGTTCACTGTTGTTTGTACTTGTGAACCGGTAATTTCATGTGGAAAAATGTGCAAAAACTAACATCTATTCCTTTGGTTACTATTAAGGCTCTTCTACAAATGCTTATGTTTTTATCCAAAGTTTTATTGTGTGAAAGCACCTCCGCTGCCATGTTATCCACAGCGGAAAGAATTGAACCGATGAAATAAATATTAGGTTTTATATAGATCAAAATACCATTGATCTTTAATTTACACTCTTTTTATGTTATTTCCCATTATTAAAAATAATCTGTTAATGTATTGAGTACAACCTTCTCTACGGTTGTAATATGTGTTACCGTGTACACGATCGCAAACCACCAAATGTTTGTTCGTGCCTGCTATTACCATTAAAAGAATTTAAAATGTTTTTAAATGTTGGTATATTAAACTAATGGTTGTTGTTCCTTGACATTTTCACAGCTGAGTCTTGGTAGAAATGAATTAAAACTTTAAATTAATAATTCTTGTTCAATCGGACAATTTATTATTCGTCTTGCTGAGAAGACAGATGTCAATTCTAGTGTTTTTAGTTAATGCTTCAGTATTGTGGTGTTATTTTAACAGTATTGAATGAAGAAATCTATTAAAACTTGTACAATAGATTCTAAAAGATATCTGTTAAATACAATATATTTATTATATATCTACAAATATGTACGTAGGTAAAACAATATTATTATATTAATTACATTGCAACTACATTAAATACATTGTCACTGATAAATAAATAAATAAATAAATATATATTGAATATCTGTTAAATACCTAAAAAAATGTACTTATATTTGAAATAACCATAAACATTAAAAATGTTAACTGTGGATATTATCTACTATATGAATATATTGTCAATAAATTATTATTTCGTTTAAAATTAATTAGGAATGAGTCAGTGATAAAATAATAAATAAAATACAATATAATATTATAAATACATTCAAATTAATTGTGAGAGTATAATTTTAATTAATAAAAAGTTATTAGTGCAAAAATCTTTATCCTAAAGTGCACCTAGCATATTAATTAAAAGACTTTGGCCCACCTAATGAACATACACTATTATGTTAAAATTGAGTTGAACTTCTTCTATGAAATCAATATATCAGTTAAAATACAAAAATATGTACTTACTTCCCTTTATTTTTCACTGAAAGTTATTTAAAATATTAAATTACACATAGTTATTACTTATCAAAACTCAATAAATAATTATTTGAAATGTTATGAATTTTTAGTTATAATTTTGCCCTTCTTAATTTGAGGAGGCTTGAAATACTAATAGCTTCATTGAGTCCTGGGGGTTTTGATGCATTTAGTCTAAGTTGCCAATTCAATTCTTTAAATTCAATAGTAGCTTCCCAGTCTCCCCCTCTGGGATTAAGGGGAACCTGCTCAATAACTAAAAATTTTAATGTCATATTGGGGCACTTAGTAAGATGTTTAACAAAAGCATTCGTTTCTTTATTTTACCGAATGTCATACATATGCTCGTATGCCAACAGATGCAGATATATCACATATAGTCCATCTACAGCTATGCTGAGGGTAATCCAGTCTGGTGTGTGTGTGTGTGTGTGTGTGTGTGTGTGTGTGTGTGTGTGTGTGTGTGTGTGTGTGTGTGTGTGTGTGTGTGTGTGTGTGTGTGTGTGTGTGTGTGTGTGTGTGGTGTGTGTGTGTGTGTGTGGACGATTAAGGTGTACATAGCTGTCTGTATGCACAGACATATATACACAATACAGTCATATAGCTCGATGTGGGCTCAAACAAGTCCTGTGATTCTCTACGTGTAGGAGCATGCCTAGTGTGACCTTCTAAAGTTAGAGTGGAACTCCATTCCAGAGAAAGGTGTATTCCAGTCCAGGGTTTTGTGTGCTACAGCCCTACCTTTCAGGAGTACACAGGACTTTCCTTGGGGTACTGGGTTTGTTTAGCAGACATTTTCTGACATATCTGTAGTTTGACACTGCAATATATTGTGTCATTAGCTAGTGCCAGCCATCCTCAAATCATCACAGTGCTTTACCAGAGGAATACTAGTTGTAAGATGCATAGACCAGTATTATGAGGGCAGCTATGTACATTCTTACCCAACAAGGCCTTTTGTGAGGTGTGGCTACAGCCAGTTGAGTGATGACATGCTGTGTAGACAGTCCACCAACTTGGTGATATACTGGCTTGGGATCGCCTGCTTGTGTGGTATCGTTCTAACCTGAGATGTCACTCAAATCCTTGTGTGCCCATACCTCTCACCTGTCCATTCTTTGGCAGGTTGCCCAGGTGTTTGGCTAGAGGTTTTATCCTGTCTATGTTAACTTGTGTTTTTAGGGAAAGTTATTTACATATAATTGAAGAGTGATGTTACAAAATAATGATAAACATTACTGCTTCAGACTACATAACCTTCAGTCAATTCCTGCTACTGCAAACCCTCACCTTACCAGCTTTCTTAGTATGTAAGAGTGATATTTAAAACACATGCCTATAATTGTGATTTTGTTCCACTTTTATTTCTGCCCTTGTCCAGATGTCTTGCTGTCAGAGGTTGGCAGTTATGGGTGTGAGTTCAGAGTGCATTATGCTGTGCAGGCATGTCCATTATATGTAAAAGCAAAAATAAGTAAAAAGGATTATTGCAAATAACCGCTGGCAACAGTACCAAAAAGCACTATATTCACAAAAGCCTTAGCCCCTCGGCTACACATCCTTCAAGAAGACCATTATATGTGTAGTATATTCCACATGGCACTGTGACTTCCAGGTATGTCAGTAGCAGAGCAGTGGGTATCACTAATATGCATAACAGTTGGCACTGCAGTTATCTGCACATGGCCCTGTCAAAGATAGCACTGTACCTAGGGCACTACAACATGACTGCCAAGAGATTGTGCTAGCCAGATCCTGACAGAATTAACCACACATACACATAGCTCATTGACCCCTGCATATTGTGGACAGACAATATGTTTTCATGTGTATTGGTGCAGCCCTGCCAATGTGTGCTATGCCACTATTTCCCTGCAAACATACATGTTACTGCATTTCTATGGGTAAATGGGGGGGCACACCTGTCTGCTGTACACATTTGCACAGACTGTGTGGATATTTGTTTTATATTTTGGTTCCATTTACCATACTATTGTGCCCTGTCGTGGGGTCTGAGGCATATCAGTAAAGAGCACAGGTCAGATTGCAATGGCATACATTTGAGTTTCAGACTTCTTATCCTTCATAGCCTTACAGCACCTGTGAGATCTGCTGTCCTATCACTTTGTGAGTCTGCAAGCGGGTGATTCAACATTGCCGCCATTTGTGTGCCTTTACCAGACATTTATCGCTGGTTTTCTACAGCTGACTTGCCGTGTGGGTGTGAGAGGTTGGTATGGGACCCCCACACTGACATCCATGCCTGTGGCCTATGACCCCCTAGTTAGTTGTCCCCACACATATACTGCAGTTGGATTTGCCACCATGGGTTCTACTGCATAGGGCAGTGATGGTGGTGCAGTGGTTAGCGCTTCACAGCAAGAGGTTCCCTGGTTCAATCCTTGGCTGGAGCACCTTCTGTGCGGAGTCTGCATGTCCTCCTTGTGGTCATGTGGGTTTCCTCCGGATGCTCTGGTTTCCTCCCACATCCCAAAGACATGCTGTGGGTGGATTGGACACTCTAAATTGGCCTTAGGTGTGAGTGCATGTGTGTGCCTTCTGTGGAAAGTTGTGTGTCGGGCTGGCAACTCGACACCGTAAAACTCCACTGCCAATCATAAGTGGACAGGTGATCTGTTGTGGTGACCCCTAACCGGGAAAAGCCGAAAGAAGAAGAAGAAGAAGAAGAAGTTCTACTGCATAGTGTGTGGAGGCAAGTTTTGTGTAGACATTTCCTGTCACACATAGCTGTCAGTTGTCTGCTACTATCCCAGTAGGCCACCCCATTCCCTTGTATGCATGTACCATTACCATATATATGCTAGCAAAACATACTAATCCATTCATGTGTTGTTAAGAAGACTGAATTACCTTGTGACTGCAGCTGTTGTGAAGACAGTGCTTGAGGGCAGCCTATGTTGGATGCACACAGTACACTGCCTATATATGGTACGTTACAGGTAATGTGATGTGTGTGTCATCCATTTTACTGCGTGTTCACATCAGAGAGAGTTGTCAGTCCCTGGGGTCCCTACAGTGTCAGTCTGTGTGCTATGTGTTGACTCTTTGCTAAGGCCTGAGCATACTGGGCACACTTCCGTCTACCTACAGGAGCAGGTTCAAGGGCCTCCTCCTCTGAATCCCTCAGTGCCTGTGGGGACCTTGGCAATGGTGGTGGGCTGTGTGACCCTTCCCAATGCTGATCCTGCTGCAGCTGTTCCCACAGGATCATATTGCGCAGCATGGCACATACTATGAGCATGCATGCACATGTGGCTGAAAAGTACTGCAAGGCACCACCAGATATGTCAAGGCAGTGGAACCATGACTTGAGCATCCCAAAAACATACTGTATAATGATCCTGGTTTGTGTGTGTGCCTCATTATGGCGTTCTTGTGTGGGTGTGTGTGCATTCCTGATGGGTGTCATCATTCATGGCTGCAGACATTACTGCTTCAGACTACATAACCTTCAGTCAATTCCTGCTACTGCAAACCCTCACCTTACCAGCTTTCTTAGTATGTAAGAGTGATATTTAAAACACATGCCTATCATTGTGATTTTGTTCCACTTTTATTTCTGCCCTTGTCCAGATGTCTTGCTGTCAGAGGTTGGCAGTTATGGGTGTGAGTTCAGAGTGCATTATGCTGTGCAGGCATGTCCATTATATGTAAAAGCAAAAATAAGTAAAAAGGATTATTGCAAATAACTGCTGGCAACAGTACCAAAAAGCACTATATTCACAAAAGCCTTAGCCCCTCGGCTACACATCCTTCAAGATGACCATTATATGTGTAGTATATTCCACATGGCACTGTGACTTCCAGGTATGTCAGTAGCAGAGCAGTGGGTATCACTGATATGCATAACAGTTGGCACTGCAATTATCTGCACATGGCCCTGTCAAAGATAGCACTGTACCTAGGGCACTACAACATGACTGCCAAGAGATTGTGCTAGCCAGATCCTGACAGAATTAACCACACATACACATAGCTCATTGACCCCTGCATATTGTGGACAGACAATATGTTTTCATGTGTATTGGTGCAGCCCTGCCAATGTGTGCTATGCCACTATTTCCCTGCAAACATACATGTTACTGCATTTCTATGGGTAAATGGGGGGGGGGCACACCTGTCTGCTGTACACATTTGCACAGACTGTGTGGATATTTGTTTTATATTTTGGTTCCATTTACCATACTATTGTGCCCTGCCATGGGGTCTGAGGCATATCAGTAAAGAGCACAGGTCAGATTGCAATGGCATACATTTGAGTTTCAGACTTCTTATCCTTCATCGCCTTACAGCACCTGCGAGATCTGGTGTCCTATCACTTTGTGAGTCTGTAAGCGGGTGATTCAACATTGCCGCCATTTGTGTGCCTTTACCAGACATTTCTCGCTGGTTTTCTACAGCTGACTTGCCGTATGGGTGTGAGAGGTTGGTATGGGACCCCCACACCGACATCCATGCCTGTGGCCTATGACCCCCTAGTTAGTTGTCCCCACACATATATTGCAGTTGGATTTGCCACCATGGGTTCTACTGCATAGGGCGGTGATGGTGGTGCAGTGGTTAGCACTGTCGCTTCACAGCAAGAGGTTCCCTGGTTCAATCCTTGGCTGGAGCACCTTCTGTGCGGAGTCTGCATGTCCTCCTTGTGGTCGTGTGGGTTTCCACCGGGTGCTCTGGTTTCCTCCCACATCCCAAAGACATGCTGTGGGTGGATTGGACACTCTAAATTGGCCTTAGGTGTGAGTGCATGTGTGTGCCTTCTGTGGAAAGTTGTGTGTCGGGCTGGCAACTCGACACCGTAAAACTCCACTGCCAATCATGAGTGGACAGGTGATCTGTTGTGGTGACCCCTAACCGGGAAAAGCTGAAAGAAGAAGAAGTTCTACTGCATAGTGTGTGGAGGCAAGTTTTGTGTACACATTTGCTGTTGTCACACATAGCTGTCAGTTGTCTGCTGCTATCCCAGTAGGCCACCCCATTCCCTTGTATGCATGTACCATTACCATATATACGCTAGCAAAACATACTAATCCATTCATGTATTGTTAAGAAGACTGAATTACCTTGTGACTGCGGCTGTTGTGAAGACAGTGCTTGAGGGCAGCCTATGTTGGATGCACACAGTACACTGCCTATATATGGTAAGTTACAGGTAATGTGATGTGTGTGTCATCCATTTTACTGCGTGTTCGCATCAGAGAGAGTTGTCAGTCCCGGGGGTACCTACAGTGTCAGTCTGTGTGCTATGTATTGACTCTTTGCTAAGGCCTGAGCATACTGGGCACACTTCCGTCTACCTACAGGAGCAGGCTCAAGGGCCTCCTCCTCTGAATCCCTCTGTGCCTGTGGAGACCTTGGCAATGATGGTGGGCTGTGTGACCCTTCCCAGTGCTGATCCTGCTGCAGCTATTCCCATAGGATCATATTGTGCAGCATGGCACATACTATGAGCATGCATGCACATGTGGCTGAAAAGTACTGCAAGGCACCGCCAGATATGTCAAGGCAGTGGAACCGTGACTTGAGCATCCCAAAAACATACTCTATAATGATCATGGTTTTTGTGTGTGCCCCATTATAGCGTTCTTGTGTGGGTGTATGTGCATTCCTGATGGGTGTCATCATTCATGGCTGCAGTGCATAGCCAGCATCCCCCACCAGATGGCCATATGGGATGCCCCCACTGGCAAATGCCTAGTACAGCTGTGACGAATGTCAGATGTGGGAGTCGTGATAGCTTCCAGGGCTACCAGCACAAAAATTCATGATAATGCCCTGAGCATTGCAGACAATCTGGCAGTTGATGGAGGGGAAGCTCTTGCAGTTTATGTAGACCCTACCGTGTTCACCAGGTGGTACTTTGATGTGGATGCAAGTGCAGTCTATCGTATCTAGTTCCTCTGGGTATTCTGCTACACGGTGGAAGAGATGCATATTGCTGGTCCTCTCCTCATAGGTGTTGGGGAAGTAAATGTGCTCACCGGCATTTGGTAGCATGGCATCCAGGAACTGGTGGAGTACCCTAGATGCAGATGTCTGTGAGACCTCCATCATGTCCCCAGTAGGTCTTTGGAAAGTACCTGTAGCTAGAATTCTTAAGGTTACACATACCCTGGTATCCACTGGGATGGGGTCCCCTTTGTTGGCTCTAGGTCTGAGTCGAGGCCGGCACAGCTTGGTGATTTGCTGAAATATGTCTAAGTCCACCTTGTAGTGCTCTACTATCTCCAGATCATGTAGCCCCTGGTAAGTTACCCTGGGTCTGAAAACTCTTCTCCTCCTCCTCGGTCTGTGCTGGTTGTCAGCATTATCCTCCTCAATGCCCTCAGCCTCAAGCACATACTGATGGATCAAAGCAATGGCCCCTAACATGTTTTTGGTTAAAATTCCACCACATGTGTGCACCAATGGTGTGCAGAGTTGGTGGGAAAAAACAGACTGTAAGGTGCTTCCATAGTTTATACTGTTGTGCTGCAGATGCTGCCTGCATAATTGGCTGAATAGAATGCATTCCACCTGCTAGCTGCTGCATGTAATTTGTACTTGTTTTTTTTTTTACTCCACTAGTTCCCCTTTTTTTCCCCCCTTCCCAGTTTCTCCCCTTTTAAGCCCTGAAGTATGCTGAAATGTAAACAGCCCTGCTATTTCTGGGTTTTGTTTGTTTGTTTTGGACCCGGTGTGCCATGTAAACCCATTTAGCAAATGTAAACATGAAGAAATGGCCCTCCCTGGACACGAATATGCTCTTCATTTCTTGGAATAAGTCAATACAGCCTCAGACACACACCCTTGCTTAGTTGTGCTTAGCTAAGCTTATCTGGGAGCTCCAATGTGCTTACACCAAGCATGACACACACCCTTTTCATGCATGCTGCTCTTCCTGCTTACATGATCATGTTATAGCACCTACACAGTCAGGTGCAGTTTGGAACTTAGAATATTTTTGTGATTCAGTAAATTTCCCCTCATTTGCATACCCCACCTCTTTAGTCCCTAGTTATAGCACTACCCCAGAGCCTTTCCCCTTGATAACGAGTGTTACCTGGTATTATTTTGATTCTGCATGCCATAGACTATATAGGCAAATTGCAGATTTGCCTTAAAATTCAGTTTTCACATTTTTTAAATTTTTGGCACAATCCTGCTTGCACTCCGCTGCCCTATGCTTAAACGGCTGAGATTGGCCAAAAAACTTTTATTTTTATGAAAATGAAGCACTTTTCAATGCCAGTGGTCATATAATTGTCCATTGGCATGCCTAAAGATTATAATACATGCTTTTACTTGAGCTAATGCCTCAATTTTTGTTTTTGCAGAAATATATTCGGCTAGTAGCTGAATACATTTCTGCAACTAACACTATTGTTGCACGAATGCCTGGCTGCCTGCTAAATCCCTAAGTCACCTAATTTCCATGGTTTTCACCAGCAAATGAGGTAATTAGCATTATGCAGTGATGACCATGCTGGAATACTGTAGGCAGGCTTGTGCACGTCAAAACAGGAGTGTACTGAATTACCCAGTGGCCATATTCCATGCAGGAGTGGCTACACTGTTCCTGCACACAGAATTTAGCTTATTGAATCCTGGGGAATGTCTTTGCTGTTAGAAATCCAGACAAGAGAGGCTTTCTTCCTGGGTTAGTGTGTGAAAGCTGTTAACAGTCCCCCCTGTCCGCACCATCTTGATCCTGCCCCCATGTGACACCACCGCACTCTGCACATTGTCTTATTCTTCCTAATGTGAACTCCAGAGTTTCTGTGTGCATTCATTGTGATAACTCCACCCTTCCAAATGTGTTCATTTTCTTTCTCTGTCTGTCTATGCTGTTCTGTGGAATTTGTGCATCTTTAGCAGTTCTTTGTCCTTTCCAGATCTGATCCCTGTATTCATGCTGAACATGTCCTGTGCCTATAAGTATGTTTACTCTTCTGTATCAAATATAAGGTCTACCACAAAAAAAAAAAACAAAAAAAACTTCCATCTGGCAATGCCATTGATATTGTATGCTTTTCAATCATCATAACCTGGTTCCATTCGCTCCACTTGCTTCATTCATTCCATTCATCATATCCTATTACTCCCTGTTTTGACACAGAGGGTAATACCTTGGCAGCACCCCGTCATATCACTGAGGTCAATTTTATAGTTGTAAGTTCATTGCAAATTTGTCAGATACTGCTGGATGCAGTCTCATCCCTTACCGAATAGGGGGAATATGTAGTAATCCTGGTGTAGCAGTATTCTGAGTATTTCCTCTACTCCATAGGTCACCGATCTTGGAGTTAGTATATATAAGAAACAGGGAATACACTATTGTCCAGAAACTTTTTTTAAATGCGTAATAAAAGTTCTAGAATTTGCTACTTTTTCTGCTATATATTGCACTTTAATTTTTAAAGTGTTAGGACTGACAGTATTTGGTCTTGCAACTTCTTGCTGGGAACCATTTCTAATATCATACAAAGTAATAGTCTGTAAAAGTCTGGAATATGCCTGTAAGAGCCATGTATACTGACACATTATTTTGGACAACAGGATTACAGAAAATACAAGGCTATGGAGTTTTCCAACCATTTTTGCCTTATCAGTCCACATCCTTACACAATATACCCCTTCTCAAGGAGGTTTAAGCTGGTCAAGACTGGAATGAATTTGTGAGTACACATCTAATCATCCATCTCCCATTTGAAAGGAGATCATCCTATGAACATTATTTTATAGTTTATGCACATACTCCTGCTGTAATATTAGTAGACGAGCTACAAACAAGGCATATGCATCTTTTCTCCAAAGAATTAGTCAAGTCTGACTTTTTGACATGGCTTAGTGGTAAATCACTTTTGATATAGTGTGCAGAGTCCTGGGTTTGAGACTTGCAAAGGCTGATTATTTCCCGGGGATCACGTCAGTCACCCTGCTAGACAGGGGATCAGTGAAGTAAAGATTCTGGGAAGAAATAGCAAGGGAATTGTTACGGCTAGGCTTGTATAGGCCTTAGGGCTGATAGCCTAGTGCCAACCTATGCGATAGTGTATTATACTGCTTAATTTGCAAGGACTGCATGTTCCAGAGGTGTGGGTTGCTTTGTATGATGAACATATCTATCTCTCCTTCTTGTTTCCTTTGTCTAATAGTGAGCAATTAAATCCTGAATCTGGCATTATTGAGGCTATTATATTTGTGGACATACAAGATCCAAGAACACTAAGTCCCTAGTAGCATGGAAGGCAAGGCATAGATCACCCCCATACCTTTTAACAGTCCAGATTTTTACCTCATATTTTTGGTCTGTTCCTCATAAAATATGTGGTTTTATTCCAAGTCACTGTGGATTGAGGTCACTAAATAACAACTTAAATAATGGCATACATTTGAGTTTCAGACTTTATATCCTTTATAAAAATGTATGCTAACAAAAATCCTATTATTCTAGCAACTTTCAGAGTTTATAAGATCAGTATATTTAAAATATTTTTCAAGTTTTGGAACTTTGATCCCCCCATTATTTTAGGCTTTGTCCAGACTTTTTGCACTGAGATGTTAAGAGGTATGATCACCCCTCAGGAGAACGTAAGATACTGAATAAAGGGACAGTACATCCAGTCATTCCAGATAGGTTAAGGATTTTAGGTCGATGATCTTCTTACTTAGGAATGTCTGGAATCTTTCTACTGAGGTAAATCCTGAAGGGCAGCATTCTACTCAATAACTGATCTAGTCAATGCTGAGTATAAGGGAACAATGCTCTCTTTAGAGATGGATGATATTCCTTTGGCAATTGGTTGCAATAAGTAGCAGGTCTTCCAGACTACGGTCATCACATGATGATCAAAGGAGAAGGAATTCTCAATCCATGTTCTACTATCCCTATTTTTACTTTCAAGTGAGGTACTGTCTAAGCTGTATGCTGGGGGAATGGGCTGTCTACCAAATGTGATAATAATGCACTTTTTTTTTTTTACATTGAATTTGAAGATATTTTCTTTAGTATACCGGGTATTTCACTTCTTGCAGAAGGGTTTTGGTGCCAGAAAATAACTTTGCAATGACTCCAGGCTTGAAGCCATTTGCAGATCATTAGCCAGATGACTTGGCTCATGGTCTGGAAATTGGAAGAGAAAACTGAATCCTGTGGGACACCACTATCCATCTGTATACTCTCTGACAAGGTACCTGCCACCCCCATCGTGTGGATTATACTTGCTATCCTTCTTACTACACAGGGATTTTTCATGTGTTAATTTTATTAACTACTCTAGCATGTGGCATTTTTATCAAATGCCTTGACTGGGTCAAAGTACACCATGTGGGCAGCATGACCACTGTTAACAGCCTTTGTTTCCCTCTTGAAGAAGATAACTAAATTTATTAGACATGACCTACCCTTAATAAAGCCAAACTGCTGTGAGGTCTAATCTGATCAGATTTTTGATGTTGTAGTTGATCTGCTCAGTTATAATTCTATAGCGTTGCAAATTAGACTCACTCGGTTGATGGGCCTATAATTCCTGGGGTCACTGAACATGCCTCTTTCATGGAGCGGTATCACTACAGTTGTTTACCGGACATCAGGGACAAAGCCTGCGGCTAAGCTCAGTTTAAAGAGTATAAGGAGACGATCTGGTCTGCTAGGTCTTGTATAGTACAGTTTATTAAAGAGCCAGGTATATTATCAGGTCCTATGTAAAATGGATTTTTGGTCTTAGAAAGTACCTTCAGTATATGTTCTTTAGTGGAGATTGAGGTTTTGAAAGATTCAGGGATATGCAGACTTTGGATGGCCATTTATAGGTAACATTTGCTTTGAATTTGTTTGCTAGTATGTTGTCAGTAACTGTTGAGTCAGAATAGGTGGTGCTATTTTAAATACGTTCAGACCAATTTTTGGTTTGATAACTGCACTAATCTAGCTAAAGAAGTATTTGCAATTCTCCTTGGCTTCAGATGCTAATCTAAGTTTGTGGACTGTTTTAGTAGACTTAAAAGTATTTTTCAAGTTGTAACATTTATAATACTATCCTTGATATGATGGATTTTTATCTACTGCATGCTTAACGTTTTGTTTTTCTTTTATTGCAATTTTTTTTATGTTGGTGGATTGTAAAGGCAGTTTGTTTTTGAATACTCCATTATATTTAGATCTGACTGAGACTACCTGTTCTATAGTTTTATATAAACGGGCATAGCATTGTTGTGAAGCTAACTGCTGCAACAACAATGAGGCTGTTGCTGCTTAAAGTTACGAGTAATTTTGAAACTTTGTCATAAAATATGATGAGGTTATTACATTTTACATCTTTTGTTTCAGCAGGTTTAGATATTTTAAAGATTAAAGTCATTAGTTTATGCTCTAACTAAAATAGTGATAAAGATATCAGGGAAGTAGTGTATTAAGAACGTACAAAGGCTAGGCCTAACATGTTATGCTATCTACCGGTTTCATTAACAATCTGATCCGGTGAGATTTTATTTTTTTAATCTAAGAATTTCTGTGCATATCCTACAGTGAAGGTATAGGTATTCAAGTTTTTTCGAGGGGGTAATTAAAGTGTCAAAACAATAGTGGCATTCTTCAAGAGAGTTCATTGAGTACATTTAAAAAACTTGCATGACTTTCAAGGAATATAAAGGCTGTCCCATAACAGACTTTGAGGTGATAGTTGGCCCTGTTTACCCTGATTTGGAATTCATGAGTTTAGTTTGTGGGTCTCTATTTGGAGGTGATATGTTTCCCACCAAAAATGGAAATGCAAACACAGTTGACATTGAACCTGAAGGCATAGTAGGTAGAACACCTGGGTAGGGGGGTAGTGTTTTCCATGCATGTAAACTGTGTCAGTTGTTACACAGATATGAATGTGTTCCAAATGCAGGAGAGTGTCAAGGTCGGGCATTTTGCTGTTGAGATTTCCGCCACTGAGCAGACCCACCTAGTGTGATCCTTTTTTGGCTTTATTATATTTGCTGTGTTGGGATGTCTATTAGCAGAACTACACTTAAAAAAGGCTTCATCCGGTATGTGTAAGCTTTGCAGTGAGAGCTGCTGGCCATACTGTGCAAAGCAATTATGATTTTGAGCATATCATCCCACGTTGATGCATACTGAATCCCTGTTCTTAGTTAGGATTATGGAAATATTTCATGGCCCTTAAATGTCTAAATTCTCACATCCTTAAATATATGGAAGTCGTGTCCTTCTATATGGTCAGTTATGCATGGCTCCTCAGATCATTCCATATTAGATGTGCCCAGGAAATGGGGGGAGGGTCATCACTCAGTGCTAGCCCCAATACAGCTAAAAACACTGTTTATATCAATACCATTAATACATGTGTTAATACTAATAACTGTATTCATTAACTGCTAATTGCTTGCATACCCTAAAATAGCATAATCAAAAAAAAAACAAAAAACTTCAGGGTGACTCAGAGCACGGTGCCTAATAGGGGAGTAAAGAAGGAACGTAGTGGTATGTGTACAGTAATATAAAGCCATTACAAATGTAATGGTGTGAAACAGGTAAAAAAAAAGAAAAATGAAAAAAGAACGCTGTAGATAAAAGGTGGGAATTCTACAGTACAATGAAAGAGATTGTTGGCAGATTAACACTATTCAGATTTGCAGAATGATGAAATCACTAAAAGTACGTTCATAACTCATCTGTTTGCTAACTTGACAAGATGGGTCCATTTACAAAATAATTCCCAACAGGGACTGCAAGCCAAACAAACCAAGCAGAAGAAAATCCTCCAACTGTAATCCAAACTGGCTCAAGCAAAAATTAGCTCAGATTATTAAAAGTTAAGGCCACAGTACTCCATGCTGCTATAAACACAATCAATAGCTTGGGAGAAGTTATTACATCACTTCCTGAAGTGACTGCACTTCCACGAGATTCTAGAATTTTTTTCTTCGAGTCTGTTTAGACTAAGAGAAGTACCAGGAGATCTCTCTGTCATTGACTCTACAGCTGATTCAGTGAAAGATCAAAAATCAGAGACATCTAATATTAAATTGGAATGAAGAGAACTTTCTGAAGTTAAAAATGGAGAGCTCCATTTAATGTGCAGTGCTTGAGACTTATGCTGTAGTCAACCCATGGGCCAGATGCAGCCCTCAAAAACTGAAACCCTCTTAAAGTGACCCCACAATGCTTTTCAGGGCCTAGGGCCTAATGATTTAATTATGTTACATACAAAAAAAAAATCAAAGTACAATTTACAATCCAAACAACAAAGATGTGCTTGTCTTTGCATCTCAGAACACTGCCTTTAGCTTGTACTCAGACTGGTCTATTGTCAAATTTACTGTAGGACGGTATTTACTAATTTTGCTGATGATTCTTTGATTTTGGTAGAATTCTCTCCCCAACCCTTATGTCTGTCGAACAACAGATATGAGTGAGGCTCTGTCTGGGGTGGAATGGTTTGTGTTGTTGTACAGTGCAACAATTTTTTGTTGTTGTTGATTACTTGTGACAGTTAACTAAAAGACAGGACACTTTTAGCTGGAGGAGTGTATAACTGGACTTCTTATTGTAGGTAGAAAATATGTTAATTTGGTGGATTTTTGAAGCGCATATTCTGTATGTAGACTAAAAATAATTTAACTTTTGTTGAGAATTATGGACAAAAGTTGTTTTACTTCCTCCATTGTACAGTCTTTATCCATAATACTGGATGACAGTTCAGGAGGCAAAAAATAGTATTACATTGCAGTGATACAGCTAAATTAATATTCAACTTAATGTAACTAGAGTCATAGCAATTATGACCTTATTGAAACTGGAAGATGCTCTACCTACAACCACTGAATTGTAGAATTTAAATGTGTATGTATCTGTGGGGGTAGGGGGTAGGGAGGTTAGTGTATCATTCATTCATTAATGTCTGTTGACATTCAATCAAGTGTGGCATTCCTGACTGCGGACAGGCCAGAACACAATTGCTTAGAATGTGAGTAAGAGGGAGTATTAAGTGTGAGAAACTATTTTCAGCAGAAAAAGAAAAATCAGATTTTCCCATTTTTGTCTTTTGAAATGATGTCATATTTAATGTGCTTAATAGCAAAACTGAGCATTACAAATTCAGTACTGGTTAAAATACAGTGAAACAAAAGTGCTGTGAGTTGGCCTGCACTTCACACACTGTTGGCATGTATGGAAAAGCAGGAGCGTCATTAGGTCACCTGGTGCCCTAGTGAAAAGGGCTCCACATCACCCCCACCACACTACCATCCTGGTCTACCTTCACCAAATAAATACTGGAAAAATGCCCCTGCTAGAGCAGCGCCCTAGGCGGCTGCCTAGTTGGCCTATGCCTAAGACCGGCTATGGGGACAAGGTATCTTGCACAGCTTGTACTGCAGGCAAGATTCACACCACAGTGCAGTCAGTGCTGTTGACATTAATAGTTAAAATAGCAAAACAAGGAGAAAGTGGGCTTAGTTATCTGTACATTAGTATGCGTTGCTGCAAGATATTCACATGAAGGAGAGGCATTAGATAAGGTGTTTGGGCTATTTATTGCTTCTTGAAAAAGTTTTTATTTCAGGGTACTTGTCAGAACAAGTTAGTCAGTAAATTACTTAAAAAAAAAAGATTTTACTCTCCTGTGTTAATTGTGCAAACAAAAACTTGTCATTGTAATACTGAAAAGCAAGGTGATACATTATCAGACAAAATATGTCACAAAGTTGTTTTGCTGCAAAATGTGCAGTTATCTCACTTTTATGCTAGATTAGTGATAGATCTGAATTATAAAAGCCACAGTTATATCTGTTGCACAACACTGGATGATGGCTGCCTGAGGAGTTTGTACTTTGTAGTATTTAAAATTGTTTTATACATTGTCCTTTCATTGAAAATCATATATTTAGTGTAACTTGACAGGCAGGTAGCACTTAACACATACTAACATATTCAGTGAATTCTTATTGTTGTTCTTCTTCTTTATTTATTTATTTTGCCTGATTGCGTTTTTTTGCGGGAGCTGCTGATCTTCAATTGAGTATAGTCAGCCTCATGCAGCCAATTTGTCAGTTAAGTATACTCAGCCTCATGCAGGCCATGGTCAGTTAAGTAGGGTCTATATTATTTCAGTGAACGCTTAAAATAGCGAATGCTGTTTAATCAACCCAGTAAAGTCGAAATGCTTAAATCCCAAACAGATGGAACAGCGATTTTTTTCCCAGGGAAAAAAAATCACTGGGCCATGTTTGGGACTTTGCCATTTTCTCCACTGTAGTGCAATCCTGGATTTGGTATATTTACGTAGGGGATGTGTGGGGGGCACAACCCCCCACATTGGGTGGTGTGGGGGGTGAGGACTCCCACTTTATTTTGTGTTTGGATTTTTTTTTTTTTACTGATCATCGATTTTTTTTCCCTGGGGAAAAAAATCACTGTTCCGTGTGTTCAAGAATTTGGGATTTCGACTTCAGTGGGTCGATTAAACAGCTTTCGCTATTTTAAGCATTCACTGAAATAATATAGACCCGTTAAGTACACTCAGCCTCATGCTGCCAAGGAGTCATTTAAAAGCGAGGGACCTGATATATTACAGTATGGAAGTACCTGCATATAGCATTACTTCAGTGACATTTGAGTGCTCTAATGCAGTAAGACTGTCCCTGTTGCCACCTGGTGGAGGACCAGGCTGCTAGTACAATACAGCTACATTTTAGGGTCAGAGGTGCTGTGTACTGAGCGCAATAATTAGGGTTATCTACCACAGAACAGAAGAACAACAGTGCTATTTTTAGCAATGCAACCAGATGAAATGCAGACAGTAAGTTAATAAATTAACAAATGATTTCACTCTGGAATAACACAGTAATAAAATCAATCACAATACTGCAATTATGATGAGACATAGAAGACACTGCAATTTATATCAACTACAACATGGATGAACAAACTGCCTTACCTACTGTAGACTAAGCTTTTGTGTTAACCAGTCTGTACATATGTGGAGCAGTCTCTTTAGTCTTCCATGTTAATATTGTACAAATATATCTGAATGCAGCATTATGTCTCCATATGTCATGTATTGTAACATGTCATTCAAATGTCTCTGAATTCTTTGCTACATACGTCCATACATCATGTGTTGTTCCACACTGCACAAATGTCTCAGAATCCTGTGCTGTGTTTCCATACATCTCAGTTTTTGCCATAAAGCACAGATGTCTTTGAATCTAGTGTTACTGTTTCTGTATGTGACGCTTTGTGTTATGCTTTTCAAATATCTCTGATGCCAGGACTACGTATTTCCACAAAACATATTTTGTGCCATACTTCACAGATATCTATGAATGCAGCAGCACATGTGCAGTCTTCATGTTTGTGCCATGACTCATAAATGTTTTTGAATATAGTACTCCATATTGCCATGTTGTGTGGTATTCATATTTCTGAGGTTTGCATTTTCCTAGCGGTTATATGTGAAGAATAATGATATTCCGATATGCAGAGTCAGTAAACACAGGTTATCCACATTGAATAAGTAAATGACAAAGCTGGGTAAAACAAAATGCCAACTTTCATCAAATTCATAAACTTGTTGAAGTTAATTCTTATGTGAGAAGCACTATATGAAAATTGAAATGTTCATGTAATTATGGAAGTTTTTTGGTATTATGAATGAACATGAGTACACACCAACACATTTAAAGTATGTAAGACAAGTGTCCCACAGTGCAGATATTTTTATTAATCTTGAAAAATATAAAGGTGTTTTATATAGGGATATCCTTATGTGGACACTTTGTTTGCTTTTTTAAAGAGATGAAAGCGGAAGATATAAAAGATTTAAAAAGGGGGGACATAAAGAGGGAAACTCAGAAGGAGCACATAAAGAGGTTTCTGCTGCAGGAGGTGGGAGAGGATGGATACTGTATTTTTGCCATGAGATGGAGCCCCCTTTTTGAATTTTTTTTTTTTTTTTTTATGTAAGAAGGTAGTCTAGGTTACGGGATGAAGGAAAAAGGGTTGTGGAAGAATGGAGGTGAAAAGCAGGTGGGCTCAGGAGTACACATGGTCACATGGTCCACAGGATCTCAAACGTTTCCACTGCCTGATTGTTTTGCAGTGGGGGATCCTGATGCTGAGGGAGTGGAGGCTTGTGAAGATGTGGTAGTCAGCAAAAACCAGGACCGTGAGTCTTTAACCTGCTGACGAGCTTCCAGTTCTGGTTGAAGGTGAATTCTTACTACCTGCACCACAACATCCTCAACCACATCCTGAAGCCCATGGTCTGTGTGGCTTTCTCTGATGCCACATGCCAGGATGCTTACAGGACCAGTGCTACTGCCCCACCACTATGAGGAAATAATTGAATGGGCAGAGGGTGAATGCTGGGAGAAACATGGTAGAGCTGCTCCCTACAGATTCTGGACCTGTAGAAAAATGAACATAGTTGGAGAGAAAAAAAAAAGAAAACAAAACACAAAATGGCATAATTGAAGTCAGATAAAGAAAGAGAAGGAGAGTAAAGAGACAAACAAGAAATGGAGACAATAAATAGACTCATAAAGTAATACATTTTTTTAGTCTTTATACAGAAAACGTATGGGAAATGGTAATAGAAACACAGAAAAAATCACTATATTACTATACAGTGGTGGTGAATTTTACATTCACAATCTACTGACATGAATGAGATAAGTAGAAGCAACATAAATGGTAATACTTTTCAAATTACTGGTTGATATGAATCGTGCTGCAAATTTGTATTCAAATTACATTACTTCTTTTATTATATTTGTGTATGAATTACTTCTAAATTTATACTTATAAAATAAATCAGATATAGAAAACACTTCAACTATTACTTAACAGTCTTTTAATGTAAAATTATTTTTCTTTGCATACTCATGAGCACCCTCAGTCTACCTCTTCAATCATCTTTCCTCCTGAGCTTTATTGTATGCAATCTCTTCTTCTGCATCAAAGAGAAGACATTGGGGATGGTTGCTTAACTATCATAGACGTGTGTTTAAATCTTTCTTACATGATGATCTTTACAAATCACCAAGGCACTGATGTTATACTTTCACTTTCTTAATATGTGTGCTTATTTCTGTACACATTTCTACCGAGTCTTGCTATATGCTTTCTTTTATCAAGCAGGAAAGCAGCAAAGCAGAGAGTTTCATGCATTTTTGTACCTATTTAATCTGTACCTATAAGCACTTCTTGTTAACTGCAATTTGAAGTAGAAGGATAGCATGATGTAATTTAAATTGCTACATTTTTTTCTGTGTATGGCTTTTCTCTTTGGAGAGGGGTACTTTCTGCAACCTTTGCATAAAGTTATGGCATCCATCCATTTCAACTTACAGTAAACAAAACATATTTACTGTTACATATGGATGCACTAGAAATATTTCATGGAACCATGTGCTTTGATAAATTGCTGCTTAATAAATATAAGCATGCGA
Organism: Protopterus annectens; assembly: GCF_019279795.1. Lineage (NCBI taxonomy): Eukaryota > Metazoa > Chordata > Ceratodontiformes > Protopteridae > Protopterus > Protopterus annectens. Next base: position 1,065,104,585 of record NC_056725.1, on the reverse strand, counting down.
TGGATTAAGAAGAAATGTATACAGAAATAAGAAAACAGTGTGTTTCTTGGTATCATCTGTAGTTGTCATTTACTACTTTAAACCTTATCCCCATGTCCTCTCTGCCTAGGGTGTGGTGGATAACTGAATTCATCCACCTTATATGTGTAGTTAATATTCTGGAAGAAATAAATGTCTTACATAAAAATCATGTATTGGCATGGAGCTCAATAATTGTGCTCCAATATAGAGAAAAGATAAATCAGTTAAGTGCTTCCATAGAGTGAGACCTGATCTTAATAATGGTTAAGCACCATTGCTTCAGTTGGTAAGATCAGATATTGTCCTAGGCAGTTAAATATGCCAGTACTAATGAGCAAACAACAGTGTCAGAAATTAAAACAGGTTTGTTTCTGCCTGCCTTCTGTACCAGTAACATGCAAATGACTTTCCATAGCATAAGTGAGTGAGTTACTGTCTATCTGACAACCCTCTTTAAAAGCCAAAAAAACACTTAGCAGTTTTTTTTTTTCTGTAACTAGTAGTACATGAAGTAAATAAAGCTCTGTGCATGACAAAGAATTATGATGGGGTCTCTGACCATAACCCTTTGTTATGTGTCCGTGACAGCTGATGAAATTTAATTTCTTGGGATCCATGTCTCAATCACATAATACTCCATTTATGATCATCAACCTGATCATAATCTTTTGTATTGTTAAAATGTTTGGGGCCTATTCAAACCAAGTCTTTTTTTTTCTTTCTTTTTTGTTTGGTTTGTTTTTTGTTTTTGCTACAAAAACTCTCTGACTGTAGTACAACTAATTACTAAGCTAACACTTACAATATATGAAATATGTCCTTATCTGTTTGTGTGTAAAGATATAGATAAATAGATAGATATGTATAGTTCTGCATCGTTTCACATCTATAGGCATATATTTATATATACTGCATTGAATATATACACAAAAGCATGTGTACACATAAACATGCCATATTTGTATCCGGAAACATCTCTTTTTGCAGAGATATTTATTTCAAGTCATACCTTTAGCTGAAATGTGGATGTATATTTGCATGTACACATAATTTTATTTATTTTTACATTCGTTAACCAGGTTAGTCTGACTGGGTCCAGAGAGTCCTTTTTCAACAGAGACTTGGGGAGAAATGCTCCAGGAAAGTAATTCAAAAATAAGGGAAAAAACTAACAATTGAAGTTGTAAGATACTTAACAGTATGAAAACATAGAAAGAGAAATGTGCAATACAAATATGTAGAAGGCAAAAGTACAGTGTTTTGAGAATGCAGTACCAATATGTTTGAGAAATGTGGTTAGCAATTAAGTTATTTACAAGGAATGTAGCAATGCCTAAAATAAAACTTCAGAGCAACATCATGACATAGTACAACAAAGATGCATTTAACAGCATAGGTACTAACTGCACATAGAGTAATATGTGTAGACAGTTTAGGTAGATACCAGGCAGATATGTCAACTGAGAGAAGAAGAAAAATTCATTAGGTAAATTCCTGACAAGTACAGATCCATGCATTTTGGAAATAAATTTTTACTTGCTTTTTGAATTTGCCACTTTTGGTAGTGGAGCAAATCGACAATGGAAGTTTGTTCCATAAGTGTGTAATTGCATGACTGTAAAGTATTTTTCCAATATTTTTGTTTGGCTTGGTCACCTGCAGAAGGTTCTGTTGTGTGCTTCTGAGGTCACAATTGGGTGTGTAGGGTGTAATTATGGATGTAAGGGCAGTGCAGGAGTTGGGGCTATTTAGGATGCCGTGTGCAATTTGTAGTTGTGATATTTGAAGCATGTGGATGAGCTCAGGCCATGTTAAGCTTTTCAGGGATATACAATGATGGAATTTATATCTATTACTGGCTGCGAATCTGGCTATCTTGTTATAGGTGGTTTCTAGTTTGGTTAGGAGATTATTTTGGATTTTATTTTGGAGGTTAGCACCACAGCAGGGATGGTAGAATAAATGTGTGAGCCAATATAGGCCTAGATTGGTTAGGTATATATTTGTTGTGGTATAGAAGACCTAGTTTTTGATTGGACTTTTTGATACAGTTTAAGATATGTAGGTCAAATTTTAATTGGTCGTCTATGGTAACTCATTTATTCTAGCAGATATCTGCATGTATGCTGTATTTGTCTGGTATTATTTTATATCTATTTTGATAAAATTTAAAACCATGCAAAAATACTTGCTATAGAAATCTGTCTTTCTAGACATACTCAGACATCTGGTCAAAACTGTGCCTCTGTATGTCATTGAGCCAGAACTGGCACTAGGGCCCAGATTGATTAATCTCTGTCAGGGTGAGAGACGCTCATCCAGCTCTTACCACATGTCATTTTTTTCCATTCTGTGCCAAATACTGATGTTTCAGTTTTCTCTGGGTATGACACCTTTAAGAGGTAGGCCATGATTTTTGGTCTTATTTTCAGACCAGCTTGGAGTTTGGCCATGTACCTTTGCAGTGCTGCCACCTTTTGAAGTGCCAGTATCAGAATGAGGAATGTAACTACAGAGGTGTGGTTCACAGGTTTGGAACCACACCCTCTGGGGTGTGACATCACCATAACTAAACCCAGCTACCACGCATTGGCATTAGACATGGAACTGCTATTTTGACTAGTTTGGTTTTACTTACATGCTTTGTCACCGAGATAATTTCTTTCTTTTTTTTAATAGGTTTATATTTCCTTGCCATGTTAAATAAAATTCAGTTATGAATTATGACTTTTTAAAATATTTTTATATGCATTTCTGCTTCTATGCTGCATTGTTTTTATCTTTAGTTGAACAATAAACATTAAGGTCATTCAATAATCATTTTTAAACATGCCTTTTTTAGGGTTGCATCAGTAAATCTTTTTTTCATTTTTTTTATTTTTTCTTTGCTTTATAAATAAATCTCCCTGTTAATGTCATTCTTCTATAATATAAACTACTGTGCATTTTGAGGTAATGAGGTATCACAGTATGAAGAGGGCGGCTATGGTAGTGCAGTGGTTAGCATTGCTGCTTCACAGCAAGAGGTTCTCCAGTTCGATCCTCGGCTGGGGTGCCTTCTGTGCGGAGTCTGCATGTCCTCCCTGCAGTCACGTGGGTTTCCTCCGGGTGCTCCGGTTTCCTCCCACATCCCAAAGACATGCTGCAGGTGGATTGGACACTCTAAATTGACACTAAGTGTGAGTGTGTGCATGTGTGTGCCTTCTGTGGAAGGTTGGGCACTGGGCTGGCAACTCGACACTGTAAAACTCCACTGCCAATCATGAGCAGATAAGGTGATCCGCTGTGGTGACCCCTAACCGGGAAAAAGCCAGAAGAAGAAGGTATCACAGTATGAAGGCTGGGCATTGATTAGGCATCTCAATTAAGCAAACTTAACTGTTACTGACTCCATTTTTCCTTTTCTATGCAGATGCATGTTAGGCTAGTTCACATGCACATGAGGCCAGCTTCACTCAGCCTTACTCAGTGCACCTCATCCATAGCTGCCTGAGGTCTAGTTATGTGAATCTGTTGACATACACATTCATGTATTATTGTGATTCATAAAAATAAGTGTAAATCAGCCTAATTGGCATGCATAATGTATAAATGGGCCTGAATTTATGTGAATAAATCTAAATCCATCATATTTAGTTGCGATCACTCTAGATAGGTAGCAAATGTTTTGGAAAATTTGAAATTTATCCAGCAAGATAAAAATAGCAATAACATTAAACTTTACTGGGAAGTAGTTCATAAGGATTTTATACAACAGCTATTACTAGGAGAATTGTGCATTACATTGATCTGATAGTCAGATGTGATTTGTGTTAATATTGATGACATGAATGCCATTTATAAATGATAATTCCTGACAATAGCACTGGAAATGCATGGGGAAGTAGTAGTGATGGCAATGGGAAAAGTAAATGTTTGCAATACTTGTGTGGCATTTATAGATTATGCAGCATAGGATATGAGTATATAATCTGAACTGAGTGAACTTGGATGTTTTCTATTTTCCCCAAAGTATTTTCTTCTTCAGGACATATGCTGCTTTACTATAGGATTTGTGACTATCACTCATGAATAACAAATAGTAGTTAAAATACAGAAAAATAGTAAGGAAAGGATATAACTCTGTTAGTAATGGCATAAGATGGTAGTGCCATGATAAATGCATGCAATATTATTATGCATTTGTCAGTGATGCTGTACAGGTTAATGTAGCACAATTTTAACTGTATGAAGGTGAACTTGCAGTATGTGTATATAAATATGGGTCTTGTGCCATCATCAATGTGTTTGTACTCAGATCTTTGATTTTTTTTTTTGTGAAGAAAGCAAGCATGCATTCATTGCTGTGTTGTTTGGCAGATGAGGGGATTAAGCTTCGGTATATGTTTGTGTGTTGTTTTAAGTAAATGAATGACACATCAGCAGGGATCCATAAAAGGAAAAAAACTATTTTAGCCATGAAGAGAACTGCATTCTTATGGATGCTTTAGGACACATGGCAATGCTTATATGGAAAAGGGGGACACAATCTGAGAGGTAAAAGCCTGTAACCAAGGGGTTATAGATACAAATGCTGTTGGTAGAAGAAACTTCACATTAACACAATGCAAAAAGAGGGCCACTGATATGGTAGGATGTGCCACGGAAAAGGCAGGGCCAAATAAAATTGTCCATAGCACTCTTTTTCCATCTGAAGAGGATACCTCCTCTCTTTTCATAGGGATGACTATGGAACAGCTACATATGGCCCTGACATAATCAGAGGTTGTATGAATACTGACTATTACCCATGTCTGCAGCATTAGCAGACATCTGCTCAGGAAGGTTGCTTGAGCACTGTAACATATTTACACAAAGAAGTGACTGCTCAAGTGAAATGATTACATGCAACACATGGCAGTTAATATTAACAAGAGACCTCTCCATTTCTGCACATAATGGCAGTGAGCAGAGTGTTTATGGTAAGTGTCCTCCACAACTCATTAGACAGCATAAAGTAGTGTATGCCAGTATCTGAGTAGTAATGTATTCAATTAATTCTTTACAGTTTTAGCATCAGAAACAGACAGTTCCACCATACCAGCAAATTTAGAGGATATTGTCAGTAGAATGTCTGATGGTGATGATAACATAATTATACTTATGAGACAACCCGAGAAAAGTGGCACATGGTCACCAAGTTTAATGGCATGATATCATAATCCACAATATGTCAGTTATTCTGTAGGAAGTGGCACTGGTCAACTACATGGTGACATGACAATATAGCTTTTATAAAGAGAAAACCCATTCACATCTTCACCAGCGTCTTCCAACCTACAGGAACATCCTCTGCATGATGGCAGAAATTCAGAGGTAACAGTATCTGCAGTTACAAGGGGTACATGGTGCAGACATATGTCACAACTACCACAGGAAGAATGCAAAAGCATTGGGTACCCAACAGAAAATGTACTGTGACATTGTTAAGGCTCAGTGCACTACCACAGAGAGTCAGCTAGAGTCCTCAATATGTAAGTTAGGATTTCCAGCACAACATGGAAATGGTAGAGAGTAGGGATAATGCAATAATTACATTGATCCTTAGCATGGTGGTACACCAAGTATCCATGTCTGCCTCCATTCATACACTAGTCAGGACTTACCAGACTTAAATAGAAGGCACTTATGGAAGGGGAAGAGAATGTGGTACTGTCTGGACATATGGGGGCAGATCACATTGTACTACAAGTGTTTCTCAGGAAGGTAGTGGAAATAGCAGCAGGGTTCCAAACACATCAGAATCCATGCAGGCCACATTAGCATTCATCTGCAAGTACCACAGCCTCTCATTTGCGGTCCCACTCATACAGCACTGCGAGATCACTGCCTGCAGGATCATCTTGGTCATGTTATTGCAGTAAGTCACTATCCAGCTCAAGTGACAGTATTTCAAGATAAAAGGGAATGTCTGATGAACAGTGTCAGCAGACCACACACCACACAGCATAACCCACACAAACTAGTGCATGCATCATTAATACTCTGTATTTTTTACAAGAAAGGAAACACAAACCTGAATATCATGGTCCTTATTTGTGGACTACATGCCACCTATTACCTGCATGGCTGTATGCTATGCAAAAGCATGAGACATTGGGTCTCTTACTTCTGCTTCCAGCTGGTCATAATTAATCATAATAGGGCTGGAACTGGGAACTGCAGTGACAGCATGGCTGACTTCATCAACTGACTAGTGCAGGAGCATGTTGTACAGAATGCAATACTCAGTAAACATCCTGCATCCAGTAGTTGGGTCATAATGAAGGGCACTCCCAGACTCATCGAAGCATCTGAATCCACTTTTCAATATATATATATATATATATATATATATATATATATATATATATATATATATGGGTTCCAGATGTTTGCTCAAATGAGCAAACGACCGAAACACAAACGGCAAGGCATACTTACGCAAGAGTGCTTTTCACTGAAGAAGCACTTTCACATAAGTATGCCTGTTGCCAAGGCTGTACTATGGTGCAGGTAAGAGAAAGTTCTCTTTTCCCCACTGTAGTGAGGTCTTGGAGGGAGAAAGCAGGGGGGTGTGCAAAATTTTAATGAAGTGTTTTTTTTTTTTGTAACACGCTTTAACGAAAGTGCTTTTTTGATAAGAGAGATTTCTTTAAAGTGTGTTCGGTTATTATGGATTCGGACATTTGCTCATTTGAGCAAATGTTCTAGATCCATATATATATATATATATATATATATATATATATATATATATATACACACACACACACACACACACACACACACACACACACACACACACACACACACACACACACACACACACACATTTTTTTTCCTTTTAACAACAAGATGACCACTGGGCATCCTACCATGCAGCAAGAAGTATGGAAATTGTGTGCATTGCCAGGATGTTGAGCAGACATATCAGTGATGCACATCCCCTGCATCACACACTACCTCTCAGTTGATGGAATGGTAGCCCTTCCTATTGAGGTAATGCTACCTCTATGGACCAGATGGGAACCTAATGACTACATAGGTGCAATCTGTCTCACCAAGCAACTCAAGAAATAGTGCCACCCCATTTAAGGCATGCACAGTCCAGGCACATTCCTGAGATGACACTGGGAAACAGATGTATTGATCCATACATTCCAAGAGTACATCCAGGAACTGCTGAGGTATCCATGCAGCAGAAGTCAGCAAAATACTCAGGGTGTCCTCTAGTCTGTCTGTGGAAGGTCCTTATGGCAAGTATAGTGAGGGCTATACATATGTTAATATTCACATGATAAGAAGGCCACACATCCCCCAAGTACCCATGTTATTACCCTCCATGTTCATTAACAACTTTATAATATCCCTGTCAACTCTAAATCTGTAAAGGATTTCCTGATTATCAAAATTATGATGAGCTATTCTTTGTCTCTGTCTCCATCTTCTTGGCCAGTGAGTGCCACTGACTGCATGTAGTTTGTGCTCATCAAAGTCAAGCTGTTCACAGTAGGAAATAGCAAAGCTACTAGCAAGAGAAAGCATCATTGCTAATTGTAAAGTAAAGAAAAGGCATGACTCCACCTTTTATAATGAATCTGTGCACCACGTGAAAAAGTGTAAAAATATGACAATGAATCAGAAACAGGCAGGAGAAAGATTCAGTAACATACAAGGTTTAACATAATTTCTCATTATTGTGTCATTATTAGTTCATTTGCTTATGACACCCCTACCCTTTGTGCAAAAATGAGTAAAAGGGGATGGGGATGGATGAATGGATGCATTAGAATAAATGGCCTATATGCATTGTGCTTCTGCAGGTCTTACACATGAACAGTGCTGACTGCCTTTATGCATTTGCATAACAGCTATGAATATCACCTATTATGATGATTTATGCTAAGCTATGCGGCAGAGCATAGCATATCATGATTTATGCTATGTTACATACATATCTCTGGATGAAGCAGTGCATGCTTTCATGCCTCATGCATTATACAATGCTGCACAGATATCTGTAAATCCAGTGCTACATATATTCATGCATCATGTGTCATGCTGTTCAAACGGGTATGAAACATGTATTGCATGTTTTCATACAATATGCTTCATGTCATGTTGCTCCATGAGTGTATAACAAGTGTTAGGTATTTCTGCATATCATGTTTCATGCCATGCTGCTCATGTCACTGAATCCAGCACTGCATGTTCCCATCTGTATATCATGCCTTTTGCCATGCTGTACAAAGGCCTCTGAATTGGAAACACTTGTTTCCATGAGTCATGTTTTGTGTCATTGCACTCACATGTCTCTGAGTCCAGCAAAGCATGCTTCCATATACATCGATTTCTATATCTCTATATATCTGTATATCTGTGTGTGTGTGTGTGTGTATATATATATATATATATATATATATATATATATATATATATATATATATATATATATATGTATAGCTCCACAGATGTCTCAGAATGTCTTTCCAGATATCATGCTTTGTGCCACACATCACAAATGTTTCTGAATCTATCTATGCATGTTTTGATACGTCATGTTTTATAACAAGTTCCACAAATATCTCTGAATACAGCTACACTTATTTCTATATATTTGTAGGATGTGCATTTTTTAGTTGTTTGTGCAAAGGTTTGAATTAGTAAAATGAAATATGACCTAAAATGCAGGCTTTAAGTATGGCTGGCATTATACATAACATACATATATACAAATATTTCAAGCATGGGCATTAATGCCCTTCTAGCCTGCAAATATAGCAGAACTGTTGTTGCCATAATAACTGTCCAGGCTGTTCTTAGAAATATGTAAACTAATGCTTGCTTTAATGCAATGTGGTAGTCTGTTCCATGCACTAGCTACTCTCTCAGAGAGCTAATTAGTACTTCTCATGCATATAGAATCTTCTTGTCTCTAAATGACCTAAATACCTGAATAAGGTTTCCTCTAAATATCTGTATGAGACATTGTACACGTTCAGATATTTTAGTCTCTCATAATAACTTAAATTTTCACATCCATGGATGTCCTTGTTATATTTCCACTGTAATCTTTCTATTTTAATCATGTTTGTTTTGTAAGGTTTCTATATTGTTATTCCATATTCAAGTTTGGGTCTAATGTAACTAACAAACAATGACGTCATCATTTCTGATTTCTTAGACTTTATAAATCTTTAATACAAACTATACTTGGTATTTTATTTCAACAATACACAGAAGTAAGTTTTGTAGATTTTAAATATTTGAATTTGAATTGCACAAATGCAAGTTGTCATGGAGGAGGTGTTAAACATTTCTGAAGCTGAAGCAATACTGTATTTTAATTAAAGTGACCGCATGCACACGCACACACACACACACACACACACACACACACACACACACACACACACACACACACACACACACACACACACACACACACACACGCAAATTTCACTAACAGAAATGTGACTGCCATTTCTTTTTGAATAGTACTCTTACTTGTAAAGAATATACCAACATACCTACATAAAATACAAACATGAATTATTTTCATCCATTCATATTCCACAGCTCTTATTTATTTATGGCTGTATCAACAGAACAACGTACCTCCCGTGTGGAACAACACCGATAAACTCTCTGAATATTCCACACCAGTTTATCGAACCACAGAACAAAAAGTTAGCAAAATAAATCCACCGGAAAAGCTAAATCCACAAATATATTTAATATAAAAATACAGCAGTTTCAAACGTTAAGCGCTTTCACTAGTCTAAGCTAGCTTCTTCAGAACGGTTAAAACAGCTGATTCCACCTTATTTTAAATGACAAAGCGCGCCAAAAAACTAAAATACCTTATTTAAAGTCATAAACCATAAAGACATTCTAAAAATAATATCATACATGTAAAATAACAATTAATAAGTTCTTAAACAACAAATACATTCAGTTTAATAACTGTATTGTCTAAAGATAAATATTTAAAATAATTACATATAACATTAAATGTAATTCAATTAATCTATAAAACTGTGCAGGTACTGTAGCGAATAGAAATATGCACAGATGTAAAATACTGTTATTCAATTAATATTCAACATCAAGAGGGGCTTGATAGTAAAATAATCATTAATGCCAGGTTTTTTATTGGCATCCGTTAGAATTTGCCAATATAACTCTCTAAAGGCTAGAAGATTTTTTGTGTTACCACCTCTAGGGTTATTTTTAACTATCTCTAAAATGGCAAATTCAAATACATGTTCATTCCCTTCAGTTATGACGTGCCTAGCTAGTGCGTTCTTGGTGTCTTGTTTTTTTATACAATATAAATGGGAATATATCCATTGTCTAAAATGTCTTTCAGTCTTGCCTACATAAAAAGATGGGCATACTGTGCATAAAGCGATGTATACTAACATCCTAGACTTACAGTTACCCTTAACCGGGTAAATTCTAGTGCTATTCTCATTTCCCAGTATTATTGTATTCTTAGTACATATACTATTGCACTGTCTGCACGTCCCACATCTCGATGTATATGTACTGTCAATGGGTTTCAAATTACCACCTTTTTCAAGTATTCTCTTAACATTCAATCCCATTTTGTTCACAAATTTGGGCTCTGTCCCTAATATCCCTACAACGTCAGGGTCATTCATTAAAAGATGCCAATTTTTAATTAAAATGTTTTTAATATATTGACTATAAGGGCTAAATTCTAAAATACAAGCTCTGTAATATGTAGTAACTGTAACTACTGAGACATCTTGATTTATGTCCTGCTTGTCCAAAATATTGTGTCAACTGT